>NW_026856164.1:0-72843 GCF_026571515.1 Ruditapes philippinarum
TAAGTACTTTTTATTAACACAACAACATATAAATGTACTGTCTAGCAAAAATACATATAATAGACATTTATAACAATGGTCATATTTTCAAAATAAAATATTATAACATTGATTTTATTATTATTTAGAATCAGATACATGATACAGTGGTTGCGGTTGCTGAATCAAAAGCACTTGCACTTTACCGCTTTCGGTTCGAATCCCACCAGCTTTGTATTCTTACCTGTGAGGAAGCTATCCAGCTAGCTTACGGAGGGTCGGTGCTTGGTCCCGCTTGTGCTTGAAATAATGGAGTTAGATCACCCTTGGTGACCTTTACAATTGGATTATTATTTCCTCATAATAAAGATAATAAAATGTAAAAGCATAAGAGTTATAAATATAGATAAATATAAACACAGATATGTATACGGTGTTGTACTACACTGCGGCGATCTATTGTACTACGTGTTCATTAGTTACACAAAAGGATTTTTTTGATGAAAACATTGCACTTTTACAGAAAAATTTCAACGCTTATACAGATATTACAGACAATTTACAAAAAATGATTCATAAATACACAAAAATACTGGTTTACGCTGAATGCATGTTTCATTCACATAATTTTAAAAGAATGTCGAATCACTCTGAAAGGAAGAAATATAGTTTATTTTACAATGAATATATAGTTGAGATATACATTTTAGGTTTTTATCAGAACCTAAGTTATGTTTTAATTTCACTTTCAAATTGAGTAAAAGGACGACCTGGTAGCGTTTGCGTGCTCTTCCGGCGCGGCCTTCTTCGTTATAATTTAACAAGAAACTGTTGTAGCAAAACAGTTTATCTTCTAACCTAAGAATGTTTTGTAAAATTCTTGATTTCTAGTTAGAAAACTCATCTAGGAAACATTTTTTCTTTCCTCACCACAATCCGCTTAAAACAATTCCATGAACTCGTTCCATAGAACTTATATGAACATGGCAGTTGTTATGTTGTTACAAATATGTAACCTTTACTAAATAAAGAGATATTGTATTGTATAGTAATATAAAAAATGAAATTAATGTTTTGATTGCTAAATCTACTTATAAGTTATCTTACCCCATGTATTTTGTTTATTCAGAATTTGAGTTTCAACCTCGTTTATTATTGAGTGGACGAACTTTTGGCTTAGAAATAATTTGAACATCGCTCATTCAATATTTTACTCGTCAATTGTTTCTCCGCCGTTCGCTTTACTGGAGTAAGGTAGTGTATTCAATTTGCTGATAAGGGATCGTATCCACATTTGATTATCTCTTTAGACTAGCTAACAATATTAGAAAATTTACAGACCAATAAAATCACGCTTTATTTTTTCACATCCTTTGATTATGTTTACTTTCAGAATAACTTAAGAGAATTACTTACTAGTAAGATAATTGAAATAATACTCTGGGCTTGCCTTAACTTGCATTTTCAGTCCTTTGATTATCTTTGCTAGTCATATTTTCATGTAACATCTGAAATTAAACATTTCATGCACATTAATCTAATTGTAAGCAGATATTTAGTGCGATACGCAACTTATCCCTCTAAAATATTCGTTTTCATTAATACCTTTGCATAAATAAAGGATGTTGAGGTTTTTTTTATATATAAAATTAAACAGATTTTATCCAGTGATAGATAATGGCTTATAGACAATTCTTTTTTTAAATGGTAAGAAACAAACCTTTAAGAATTCAATGTTATTGCTACTCCTAGCCGTTATCTTTATTAAGCACCCACATTCACCGTCCTTAGCAGTAATTAGTCTTTTTTAACCTATCTAACCCATTTAGCACAGTCTTAAGCAGTATTTAGACATTGTTAACATCTCTCACCCACCTAACATCGTCTTTAACAGTATTTAAAAACTATATTTGGATTTGATAAAATCTGTCACTTGAACAGTATAATCACTCTTTGTTAACATTTCTTACCAGCCTTACACCAACTTTAGCAACATTCAGTCTTTGTTGACATTGATCACCCAACAGCTACCGTCCTTATAATTATTATTAATTTATTAACATCTGTCACAGACCTAGCACATTTAAAAATTATATTCAGTCTTTCTTTTTCCCGTTATATTCATCGTTAACTGCATTTTCAGTCTTGCTGCCTTTCCTTGTTGGTCTTATTAACCTATTTTTTTTTTTTTTTTTTGCTTTTCGGTTTACACCTTTCACCTGCCTAGCACTGCCTTAAGCCCTTTGTTTAACATATTTTAGGTTAACATATTTTACTCACCTAGCACCGTATAAAAATATACATTCAGTTTTGTTTACATCTCTTATCCACACTAGTACCGAAATAAGTAGTATATCCGATCTCTTACCTATCTAGCACCGTCTGAAGCAATAAATCCAGTATTTGTTAACATTTCTCACCCACCTAGCACTGTCTTCAGCCATATATTCAGTCTTAGCTAACATTGCTCGAGTCTGCAATTGTCATGTAATTTTGTGGTAATAAATGTTTTCGAGGAATCAGCCTTTGTTAAGATTTTTAAGGGGGGTATGGTTCTAGTTTGACTTTTTATTTTCCTTTTCTACTTGTTTAGCATTTTTCAAATATTCACGAGGTTTAGAGCTATTCACATTATCGTGCAATGAAATTCTAAATAATCCTTTAATATCTCTTTACCATTTTTTTCATACTATTTACCCGATTTCTAGATTATTTTAACCAATCAGAAACTTTTTTTACTATATAATTCCTTTTGAAAGAGCCTTCATGTTGTCAATTTTTTTTACTGGTGTTTCATTTGGCCTTATTAGTGCGTCCTATGATATAGTGCATTGTTTCGCTAGACCGCAAATGAACTGCCCGCCTCATTAACATGGATCAATCTTTTCTTCTTATCAACGATTTAATTTAACAATATCAGCTTCTTTTATCTTTCATTTCTTTTTCTATTTAAAGGTTCATTTTTCATTTAATTCTACTGTTAAATTATGTTTCTAAAAGGCCATAGTTTTTAAACAAGAGCACCGCTAGGCGGAGCATTATATGCCCGAAAGTATTTTTTTTCTTAGTAAGGATGACCTTAACCGTTGACCTTTTGACCCCAAAATCAATAGGGGTCTTCTACCCAATATGGACAATCATCCTATGAAGTTTGAACATTGTGGGTCAAATGGAACTTAAGTTATGCGTGGAAACATATTTTTCAGTATCAATGTAATAGTGACCTTCACCTTTGACCTTGTGACCCCAAAATCAATAGGGGTCTTCTACCCAATATGGACAATCATCCTATGAAGTTTGAACATTGTGGGTCGAATGGAACTTAAGTTATGCTCTGGAAACTGTTTTCAGTTATAAGGTAATAGTGACCTTGACCTTTGACCTTTTGACCCCAAAATCAATAGGGGTCTTCTACCCAATATGGACAATCATCCTATGTAGTTTGAACATTGTGGGCCAATTGGAACTTAAGTTATGCTCCGGAAACTGTTTTCAGTATCAAGGTCATAGTGACTTTGACCTTTGACCTTGTGACCCCAAAATCAATAGGGGTCTTCTTCCCAATATGGACAATCATCCTATGAAGTTTGAACATTGTGGGTCGAATGGAACTTAAGTTATGCTTTGGAAACTGTTTTCAGTTATAAGGTAATAGTGACCTTGACCTTTGACCCTTTGACCCCAAAATCAATAGGGGTCTTCTACCCAATATGGACAATCATCCTATGAAGTTTGAACATTGTGGGCCAATTGGAACTTAAGTTATGCTCCGGAAACTGTTTTCAGTATCAAGGTCATAGTGACCTTGACCTTTGACCTTGTGACCCCAAAATCAATAGGGGTCTTCTTCCCAATATGGACAATCATCCTATGAAGTTTGAAACACTTTGGGTCGAATGCAACTTAAGTTATGCTCCGGAAACCGTTTTCAGTTTTAAAGTAATAGTGACCTTGACCTTTGACCTTTTGACCCCAAAATCAATAGGGGTCTTCTACCCAATATGGACAATTATCCTATGAAGTTTGAACATTGTGGGCCAATTGGAACTTAAGTTATGCTCCGGAAACTGTTTTCAGTATCAAGGTCATAGTGACCTTGACCTTTGACCTTGTGACCCCAAAATCAATAGGGGTCTTCTTCCCAATATGGACAATCATCCTATGAAGTTTGAACATTGTGGGTTGAATGGAACTTAAGTTATGCTCCGGAAACCGTTTTCAGTTTTAAGGTAATAGTGACCTTGACCTTTGACCTTTTGACCCCAAAATCAATAGGGGTCTTCTACCCAATATGGACAATCATCCTATGAAGTTTTAACATTGTGAGCCAAATGGAACTTAAGTTATGCTCCGGAAACCAAATTGCTAACGGACGGACGGACGTACAGACGGACGGACGGACGGACAGACGGACGGACGGACGGACGGACAGACAGACGGACGCCAGGGGGTATAACATAATATGCCCTTTCGGGCATATAAAAAACGAGTTAAAACATGAATATCATTTGTCATTGAGATTGGATCGGGCGGTGTTTGTGTATTTGCAGTTATTCGTGTAGGGAACTCAACAATGCATTAATTTGATCTGTCTTAACATCCCCTTCAATTATTAGACGCTGATTTTATTCTAGCGCTATTTCTAAACAACCATTTGATTTATCCATAAAAAATAAGATTTATCCATAATAAATTAGATAGATTTTTATCTTTATCCGATTGAATTGATCTAGTTGGAAATCGCACAAACAAAGTGGTAAATCATATATTCTCTCTTATATATAACGCATCTCTAGGACAGAAAAATCCGCCACAGTGTCTTTAAATGTTTGCATGTTGTCTTTAAATGCGCAACTATTTAAGTTATAAAAATACACATTTATGAAGTTTAACAATGATGCGCGAAGGTATCATTTTAATGAGTGTACCATTCTTAAATAAAGCATCAAGTTATGTAATCTAACGATAAATTTCAATTGTAAGAAAACAAAAAACTTGTTTTATAGTCGCCGAATGTTTAAAATATGACCCCTCTATCTATTGAATCCGTATAGTTATCTGATTTATGTTAATTATGTTTAAAGATAAATTACACTTGTAAAGAAGATCAAATAACTGTATGATCAGTCTCCCTCATTGATATAACAAGTTGGTTTCGAAGAGCCTGAATGTACAATTTATAATTTTGTCTATTTTTTAAACCCCCCCCCTTCATTCTATTTATGAAAACTGCATTGTAAATTATTACAAAAGGGAAATCACTCCTGACAAGTATATTGATATATAAAAACAGTATTAGTCTCCCTTGAATGGCATGTTTAGTACCGCTCAAGGCGTGAGGGATGTAGAACTTTTTTATTATTTCAAATGTGTTGTGATAAATGCTTCCAAAAGATCACACTTTAATACTTCACAACAGCAGGTGTCAAGTTCTATGCAGCAGCTGTAAAATGTTCCCCCTACTTTTTCAGTGTTGCTTATTTTTTTGTCCTTAGAGATCTTTGATTCCCACACTTTTAGGTGTTAAAAATTAAGTAACACTTAAACCGAAGCTTTGGGGCATGAGGGACATTTCACCTTTTCATTATCCCTTATATACAGACTAATCAAACCATGTCTGCAATTTCCATGTTATTTTTATGTTACTTTGTTGTGACTATTATTTCCGAGTTCAGATTATTTTACCAGTTTTTTTATCGAATCATAAATAGAAGAAAACGGGCACATTTACCTGGACTGGTGAGGCTTACTCTAGGAATTCTGTTTTCTCTATTTAGCATATAACGCACCCGGATCAAAGAACAAACTAGAACTGTCATTGTCATGGCGTGAATACCCCCGCATACCACTTTGTCAGATTCAACAGTGGCCATTTAGAACTCAAGGACAACCACCCTGCCAAATCTGAGGTTACTTAGCCAGTGCATTGATAAGATATGTATTATAAATGCTTCAAATTTGAAAATTTTAAAATCAAGTTTTTTTAAGTCAAGGCTCCTGTGACCTTGACCTTTGACCCCAAAATCAATAGGGATCATCTACTAATCATGACTAACCTCGATGCCAAATATGAAGACTGTGGGCCAAAGGAATGTCAAGTTATTGGGCGGACAAGGTTTTTTTCGTCAAGGCCCCTGTGACTGTGACCTTGACCTCTGACCCGGTGTCCCCAAAATAGATAGAGGTCATCTACTAATCATGACTAATCTCTATACCAAATATGAAGACTGTGGGTCAAAGGAATCTCAAGTTATTGGGCGGACAAGGTTTTTTTAGTCAAGGCCCCTGTGACCTTAACCTTTGATTCAGTGACTTCAAAATCAATACGGGTCATCTACTTATCATGACTAACCTCCATGCCAAATATGAAGACTGTTGGCCAAAGTAATATCAAGTTATTGGGTGGACAAGGTTTTTTTAGTCAAGGTCCCTGTGACCATGACTTTTGATCCAGTGACCTCAAAATCAATACGGATCTACTTATCATGACTAACCTTCATGCCAAATATGAAGATTTTAGGCCAAAGGAATCTCAAGTTATTGTGCGGACAAGGTTTTTTTAGTCAAGGCCCCTGTGACCTTGACCTTTGACCCAGTGACCTAAAAATCAATAGGGTTTATCTACTAATCATGACTAACCTCCATGCTAAATATGAAGACTGTGGGCCAAAGGAATCCCAAGTTATTTGGCGGACAACCTTTTTAAAGTCAAGGCCCCTGTGACCTTGACCTTTGACCCAGTTACCTAAAATCAATAGGGTTTATCTACTTATCATGACTAAACCCCATGCTAAATATGAAGACTGTGGGCCAAAGGAATCTCAAGTTATTGGGCGGACAACTTTTTTAAAGTCAAGGCCCCTGTGACCTTGACCTTTGGCCCAGTGACCCCAAAACCAATACGGGTCATCTACTATTCATGACTAACCTCCATGCCAAATATGGAGACTGTGGGCCAAAGAATTTTAAGTTAGTGGGTGGACAAGGAATAACCGACGGACGGACGGGGAGACGTCCCGACGGTCAAGTGATTCCAGTATACCCCCCTTACAACTTCGTTGTGCGGGGGTATAGATACAGCTTTATTTCATATACAATTAGGAGGATACTGGAATCATATCCCGTGCAGTAACAACTTATTTTCAATTTGAAAAAATATGTGTATCGTCATATATAACTTCAAATAGTATTTGTAACTCTAAACACTTTAAATATGTCATATTTGTTTGTTTGTTTCAATGTACGCCTTTTTCCAACAGTATTTCAGTCATATAGGCGGGTAGTTTCCTAACCATCGTTCCTGGAGAGTTACACCAAAACTAGACTACCTTCCTCCGTGCTAAACTACCAAAGCATCTCCCGGGGATCGAACCCACGCCAGAGAGAAAATTGGATTAGAAATCATCGACTCTAACCCCTCGACCACGGAGGCGGCGATATCTTTGCATTATGCAGACTGGTTGATGCTATGTAATGCGGAAATAGTTCCAATTGCAGTTCCATTCCTAATGATTGTGTTTTGTCCCACACGTTATTTTACGAGACAGGGCCTCATTCTTAGTACTGTAAATATATTGTACATAGAGTTATGCTTGGCGCTATAAATGTACTAAGAGATTTGTCTTGGTTAATGAGATGAGATTGGGAAGTAAATTTTCAACAGATTTTATGCCCTTATTTAGTTCTGTAAGACTGGGGAAAACAAATATATAATTAAAAGATCAATTCTGTACAATTTTTTTATTATGAACAGTCACACACTCATGCTTTCAAAACAAGCAAACAAATACATTTTACTAATTTAAAAGTACATTGTATTACAATTATAACATAATCAGTAGAAAAAAAAAACAAAAAAAACAAAACAAGTTTCTCTTTAAAGTTTCTATGAAAAGATCTAAAGGTTATATATTGTTAACATTTCTCTATACTGATATAATATTATATGCCACCATTTGAAGTATTTCGTTCCGATAGTTCTTAATCAATAACAATTTATATCCATAATATTGTAAAGCATATTAAACATTACGATGTTACGTTTTAGTTTGTTTCTAATTTTTTTCTAAATAAATTGAGAAAATTCAAACGTTTACAAGTTTAAAAAAATGCATAATGTTGGAAATGTTACAAAATCTAAGTCAATCAATGTCTGAATAGAGGTTTGCATGTGTATATTTAAATTCCTTTCATATGTTATATTTCCATATCTTTATCAATTAATACAATTGCTTATAAAATATAAAACAAAATCAAGAAACCACAAATCAACTTCCAATTCTTCTTTAAAATCATAAAATTTTAACAAAGTTTAAATTCATGTAATACTCGTAGTGAATAAAACTATATAAATTTCTAGTTACAATCAAATTGCTTATGGCAAAGTAATGAAACATATTTGATGTCATTTATTAACTTCCAATTCCAAAATCCACTAATTGTAATAAACAAAGTTCAATATTAAGTGAATATAATTGTTTTAAAATTTTTAAGACTGTTAATTGCTCTAAGTGTTTATATATGCTAACAAGTATTATAAACACCTTTAAATTTTAAACAGTAATGTTCAAAATAAATGTACATTTGACAAAATATATTCCAGACCAGAACTTATATCAATTTCATATAGAATTGTAAAAATATATATATGAACAGTATAGATTTGTCATCCTGTACATAGGTTTACAATTGTACTTGCTAATTTTAATCTATAATTCTAAGTCACAAACACACATGTTTGATGCATTTGTTCATAAGACATAACATATCTAAACATAAAATACACATAAACATTCATATATCTAGTAACCATTTATTCATAACATAATTTTCATGTTACCATACTTATGTCTACTTATATACTATATAGACATTTACAGTTACAAGGCACATTACGCCTCAGAAATGAATAGATATTTATTTTTCTAAAAAGGGCAAATAAGTGTTGTATAATGTTGAAATAATAGATTTACAACAAACGATATTCTTATTAACTGACAACTGACAAAAAAAGGAGTTTGAAAAGAAATACGATAAATATAGCAAAATATTAACAAAATGGTTATTTGATTTCCATATAAAATACTTATTCTTCATTACGGTATTACTTGCTAAAATGCAAAAGGAACTAAAGATGGTTCAGATATTATGGCCAATTAGAAACTTTTTGGACAAAAAAAAATAAAAGTGTTTAAAAAGATAAAAGTCACTGCATGTTTTAAGACTTAATGGGTCTTTATAACTGTTTTAAATGTATGTATGGTTACATGCCACATAACATTACTTGTTATTTAAGAATATAATTTTATTTTCATAAAAATATTGCAAAAGCTTGTTATTATACAATAAACAATTTTAACATGTAACTATATGTTTACATATGTACTAGATACATGCAGTCATAATTACATGTAACAAACAGATATGTGTAACATATGTTTACATGCAAGAAACATATCTAAATTGCTCAGCTGAGTAATAATAGACTTACAGATACTTATTAACACTTTAAAATTTAGTGTAAACATTACATAACCATGGTAATAAATAAATTTATAACATATAGCTGTTGTTGTGCAAGAGGAAATTGACATCAAGGGAAATGGTATATCCCCCAAAGGAAGTCATTTACTGGAACATATTTCAGCCGAGAACTGGTATATATCCCCGTAAGGTCACTGAGAACTGGCATATTTCCCAAAGGGGCAGCCGGGAACTTGTATATATACCTTAGGGGCAGCCGAGAACTGGTATATATACCTTACGGGCAGCCACAAACTTGTATAATTTCCTGAAGTGTAGCCGATAAATGATTTACATGTATATCTCTGAGGTGCAGCCAAGAGCTGGTACACATGTTTTTTCCCTAGAAACCCCTGATAACTGGAATATTTCCTAAAAGGGCAGCCCAATACTGGTATATTTCCCCCAAGGGGCAGACGCGAACTGGTATATTTCCCCAAGGGGAAGCCGAGAAGTTTTGTGAGGGACAGCCACAAAATGGTATATATTCCTGAGGTGTAACCGATAAATGATTAACTTTTTGTAATCTCTGAGGTACAGCCCAGAACTGCTATACATGTATATGTTTTTCAACTCGTTTCCTCCTTCAGTATTTTTTTGAGAAACCAACTTGCATGCAAAAGCAACAACATAACTTAAATGTCACGCCAATGCGTTAGTACTTAGCTCTCGATATTCGTTGAATAGTTGAGCTTAACCCATTACTTCATTAGCATATTTGGAAAAATGTCTGTTTTCATTGAAAAGTCTCCCCTTACTAGTTCAAATTGCTATAAAACTATAAAAACTGCTTCAATTCTAATCAAACTTGGCACATTTTCTTTAAAGGGGCATAACAAGTTATGGTACCTGTCTTAATGAAAACATATATATGCAAATTCATATGTACAAATAACTTGTTCTATATATCAAATAACTCTATAAATCATATTTCTGTTAATAATATATACATTTCCCATTGTTCTATATATCATATATTTGAAATTTTCATATATAGCATTCACTTGTCCTATATATCTTATAACTAGTATTCACATATAACATTCCCTTGTCCAATATATTATATAACTGGTATTTATTTCAAACATGCACTTGTCCTATATATCACATAACTTGTATTCATAAATATATATATACATTGTATATATATATCATTCACTTGTCCTATTAAACATATACCTGGTATTTATATAAAACATTCCCTTGTCCTATATATCATATAACTGGTATAAATATATACCATTCCCATGTCCTATATATCATATATTTGCTATTAATTTATACTATTCCTTTGTCCTATTCATCATATAACTGGTACTTATATATAACATTCACTTGTCCTATATTATCATATATTTATATAAAAAACTCCCCTGCCCTAGTCCCATTCATCATATAACTGGTATTCATCAATACTATTCCCTTGTACTATATATCATATAACTTATCATTATTCATATCATTCCATTGTCCTACATGTATATGTCATATTACAGGTATTTACTTAATATACCGTTTGCTTGTCCTATTAATCAAATAACTGGAAATCATATATATCATTTCCTCATACTATATATCATATAACTTGTATCTATTTATACCATTCCTTTGCCATATATATATTTTAAATAACTGGTATTTGCATGTTACATTTAATATTTTACTTCTTCTGACCTAGTACATTAAACATCTGTCTTATGATATTTTTTTTGAAATTTACCCCTTAATTTATTAACATTTTTATCTAGACAGTTTTCATGCAATATTATTAGAACATTACATTTTCATATCATTATTTTCTAACAAACTATCCATGATCTTTAACAAAAACCTTTACCTTAATTAAGATCAACATATCTATTATATTTCAATGCATGTTTTTCATTATTTGTAAACAAAATCTTAATATTACTTTCTTCAATTTTAATATTTAAATACTCAAAAAATGTTGAAATGACCAGAAATCATTATTAACACTTTGAATATTTCGGATGATTTATATCTATTTTTACAGTCATGAAATAATTATTCTCTAACTTCTTAATAATTTCTTGTCATAAGTATCACATTTTTGATGGAAATATAAAAACAATTAGTGTACCTTTTAACATAAAATAATTTAGATTAAATACTATGCTATAATACCTTTTTTCATTTTTTTGTTGAAAAGTAACAACAATGATCATCATCAAGTCTAACATGAAATAATTGATATTTATCCTTGACATATTGTTTAGCATAATTTCCCTTCCCTCCTCTAAATCCGTCATATGACAATGCATTAAACTCCTCACCATGTGCTGTAATAAAATACGGCTGTACACGCACATCTACAGTATGAGGAATACCAGGAAGACTATCAACAAACTTCTGCCATGTTGTCAAACTCATTGTGACAATAAAAAGCAAAATGTACTTTAAACTCTTCATCTCTAAAGGTAACTGTATTATATTGTCAGTTAAAGTACATTGATCTAATCTAAGCTTACTGAGATTGTGTAACAATGGTAATGCTCTGACTAGTCTCTTTGTTATGTTGGTATGATTTAAAGGAGATATATTGTTATAATTTCTAAACAATTCAAGTTCTTTTAATGTGTAAGCTTTTGTAATAATATTTAATATTTTCTCATAATTGCTATCTTTCAAATCCATAAATACAAATTTTTCAAGATTTGTAGTATCAGCATCTATCACACTAACAGCATCATACAAATAAAGGAGCTGAAGTTGTTGAAATTTTGATAAATTTACATCATGCTGCTTCTTACACTTACATTTAACATCAGTAAAATATATTTGTTTAAGATGGCTGGTTCTCTCAAGAAAATTACAAAATTTAGTAGTAGCATAATGACTCATTGTTATACTTCTCATTCTTATTGCTACAAGATTGATCATACTAGGTAAGTTACTAAAAACTGTTTTAAACACTGGGTAATACGGCTTTTTAGTGGGATGGAAATCAAGACTCAGAGATTTTAATGTTAACGTGTTTACTTTAATTGTCTCACAAACACATTGATTTATCTCACCAATCATCTGTTCATTACTCTTTGTACTACGACTTTGTGTACTAAAGCTTTGTGATTCATATCCATAATATATTGTAATTCTTTCAAGGTGATGAAACATTGGTAAATATTTTGTAAATCTAAAATTGTGTGAGTTCAAATCTTCTACCGTAATAGACAAAACAGAGTCGGGAACAATTTGTTTCTGATCAATACCTGAACAAACAATATCACAATACTGACGACTATCAATGACCAAATCTCCTATATAAAATACAGTATTACTTCCTATACTACATGATGCATTTAATTCTTCCATTGACTCAAACATAAACTTTTGATCAGAATCAATAAAACATGGTTCTTCACGCCATACTGTTTTTCTGGATTCCTGAACACCAGAGTCTTCTGACACAGTATCATATATGTACTTTGAAACATGTGTTGCTAATCTAGGCTCTAGACCACATAGCATAATGATGACATTTGACTGTTCTAATAGGTCATTTAGTGTTGAACATTTCTGAAAAACCTCATTCATAAACTTTTTAGCAAATTCAACATTTCCTGTACTATCTGACAAACCATTTGTTGCATTGAATGTGATACCAATATACGCTGCAGCCAGAAATTCTTGCATTGATTTGTGAATGAAAGAGATAGATGAGCATTTCGGTTTAGATACAGATAAAGAAGGACATTTATCTTCTGTTAAAATTCCCAGTTTCAGACATGTTTCTCGCACTTTTTGTGATATTTTCAAATCATCAAACACAGATTTGTCAAATGTTAAGGACTTATCCTTCGGATAATTGAACAATGTCTCATAAGCCAGGTGCGACACGCCATATATAAGATGGCCATTTAATCTGCAAATCTCTACATCTGTTAAATACTGAGGGAGTTCAATATTCTGAGAACTTTCCATACATTCTGTATTATTTCCTAAAGTTTTATTGATATTCCAGGTGAAATAAAGTTCTAACATACCAGTATAAGTAGCACACCTTGAGGTTTTATCTAGTTTACCATCACACCATAGACAAACCAATTGCTGCAGCATTATCGGTACCTGTTTCAGGCCAACAAGAGATTGTACCTTAAGCTTTTGTTCACACTCACTAGGATCTAATGATTCGTTCAATGCTGTTATTGTTTTTTTAATCATTTCTTGTTCATGTGTTTCATCAAACCCTTTTAATTTCAATAATTGATGAATCTCTCTATTACTTACTCTCAAACTGTGAATTTTCCATGGCCGTGATGTAGTAACAATGGTGTATTTCTTTGTAAAGTCACGTTCAGGAAGGCCTCCCTGGAACTCATTCCTAGTCTCACTGGCAAAAGACCACTCATCTAAACCATCAAGCAAAATAATTATCTTTTCAGAATCATTTTTCAGAAGATTGCTTAAAATTTTTATCTTATCATATCGCGTTTCAAGCATTTCTTGGATACTTCGATTCTTTACGTTATGTCTAAGAGAAATATAAAACATAAAATCGAATTTCTTCATTTCCTTGACTCCTTCAAATTCATCACCTTCATTAAGTCCATCACTGTGTGCCATACACCAACAATTGATCAAATATTTACAAAAACTACTCTTACCAGACCCTGCATCTCCAACAACATAAACAAATTTCTGTGGATCCCCGTTCTTTGAGAAAATCTCTGACATGAACTGTATTTCTTTTTGCAAAGACTGCCCTCTGCTCATTTCAATCATGCTTGTTATAGTGGGTCTTATATAAACGTCACTGAAATTACATATTTCCTCTTCAGGCTGTAAAGGTATTGCTGATACTTTAAGTACATCACTGCGATAATGTTCTATTAATTGAGTACGACAACCTGAAATTTATTGAACAGCCAATATTTGCAAATAATCTAAATAATCACAACAAGGAATTTGTCAAATACAGACAAGCTAGAGAGCTCTCTTGACATTGAAATGATGATGTTGTTGTAATAGTTGTTTTGTAAAAGGTATACATTAAATGCAACAGTACATGATAAAATTATCGCAATGAGGGCAAAATTCAATTTTTTTTTTGCAAGATACGGGCATTTTACAGTTGATCCAAATAATGATCCTGATCCTAAAATTGATCCTTATTTTGATCCGAATATTTTTGTGTTTGTTTTTTCATTTGTTGATTCTATCCCAAAAGAGTTTGTTTTTTATGCAAATCAGCAGCTTTTTACATTTTGAATATTTACAATTTAATTCAACAAAACACAATTAATTTTAGTAACATTAAACAATGAAAATAAAATCAGGATCACTTGATCACTTGATCGTGATCTTCTCTAAGTGATCCAGGGCCAGGTATTATCGAATTAATCAAAACATTTGTTTCATCATGGATATTCTTTAGTACACTTTTAAGTCAAATCTCAAATAAATAGCATAATTATTCAACACATGTTGAATTAGATAACTGTGTTAGTCTTTCCTTTTTCTTATTCTATATAATCCACATTTTTTAGCCTTTTGTTATTCTATGAAGCATACCTGTTTAAGCCTTTTTATGTTCTGTAGTACATGCCTGATTTGGACTTTTCAGTCTATTAAACATACCTGTTATACTCTTTTCATATATGTTATAACATACCTGATTAAGCCTCTTATATTCTGTATAATATACCTGATTTAACCTTTTTCATATTTTATATAACATATTTGATTTAGCCTTTGTCATATTATATATAACATACCTGATTTAACCATTAAATATACTATATAACATTCCTGGTTTAGCTTTTTTTATATTTTATATAACTCACCTGATATAGCCTTTACATATTCTATATAACATTCCTGGTTTAGCCTTCTTCAATTTTTATATTACATACCTGATTTAACCTTTACATATTATATATAAAATACCTGATTTAGCCTTCGTCATATTATATAATATACCTGATTTAAGCATTAAATATATTAAATAGCATACCTGCTTTAGCCATTTTCATATTTTATATAACAAACCTGATATAGCATTTATATATTCTATATAACATACCTGTTTAAGACTTCTACAAATTTTATATGCCATTCTTGATTTAACATTTGCAAATTATATATAACAAACCTGTTTTACCTTATTAAGCCTTTTTTCAAATTTTATATAATATATCTGATTTTACCATTACATATTATATATAACATACCTGAATTATCCATTTCATATTCTATATAACATATCTGATTCAACCTATACATATTCTAAATAATATACCTGGTTTAGCCTTTTTCAAATTTTATTTAACGATTACATATTCTATAATAGCAAACATGATTTATCCTTTTTATACCTGATTTAGCCTTTTCTTCAAATGTTATATAACATACCTGATTTAACCTTCAAATATTCTATATAACATACCTGTTTTAGCCTTTTCATATTATATATAACATATCTAATTTTTGTTTCATAGTTTATATATTATTAATATAATTATTAGATTTTGCCTTTCATATTCTATATAACATAGAAATCTACCTGATTTGGCCTTTTTCATATTCTATAAATTAACATACCTGATTTAGCCTTTTCATATTCTAACTTTTTTTGTTGAACACCTTCTTCTTTGACTCTTTTTGCCTCCTAAAAATGAAAAGAAATATAAAATAAAATAAATAATTGTGTTATTCAGTTATTTTCTGAAAATGTAAATTGTATAAATTAATATTGGTATTTTCAGTCAGTTTGTTTAACATGTCCAAATGTTTCTCAAAAACATCAGATCAAATTTCCGCCATCAAAAATCAAATCTTATTTTTGACATTTTTGGTGCGATCATACATAATTTTACTAAAGGTATTGAATGTTTCTACAAGATATTGAAATTGATGGACAATAAAAAAAAACAATATTCAAACAGTCTATAGTACATAATGATTTATGCTACCTTTTCCCCAGTGATACACCTCTTTTTTATTTTAAATATCTTATTTGCAATGGTCTTTAGTTGCTGCATTTCAAACGAGAAAGTGTTCAAAATTTGCATTGGAGCTTTATTAGCAATAATTTACACAAGGGAACTCTATGTTATTTGATCATTCACCTGGGATCAATAGCTAGAAAAGTCATCATTAAGGTAATTAGGTCACAGTATAAAAATAACCAATTAATCATATCTGTTAAGTTTGGTCAAAATATTCCTTTAGAAAAGTTGATTAACAGACCATAGATAAAAGCCACAAGACAGAATGTCATCACAAACGCTCACCTCTATGTAATTTATGCTCAGTTGAGTAAACCACAAGAATGCATGATTATTAGGTCCTCAGTCAAGTCACTTTTCTATTTAAGTCAAAGTCATAAACATGACCCTGGGACATGGTTCTATTTGACCCATGATTATAATTTTCATAACTCAGGCAATGCTTGTACTAAATATGTAACACTTAAGCCATGTAGCTGCAGATGTAATGTTACATATGTACCCTGGTGATTGATGATAAAACAGCCAAGTGCAACTTGAATATACAACACACATACCCTGTTGGTTTATTTTGTAACTGGCCGCTGCGCTGTTACAAGTCTATGTTGTTTTTTTATAAAGAAAGGTCCGTGACAGTATTGATTACAATTAATGAATTTACATATAATTATTATCAAATAATCTGTAGAATCTCTCTGAGTCAATTTTATATACCATAAATGTTTTGAAATTCAATGCGACATAAAGGTTAACCATATTCATTTTCAATTAAAATTGTGAAAATTTATGTACGAGGAAAAGTTATTTGACTTTAATAATATAAAAATTGATTTGTATTATTGTCTCTTGCGAATCTAAAGTTATGTTATGAAATTCAGGAACGTTAATATATAATATCAATCACAGGTTCTTTGTAAGATTGTTTTATGGCGTAACGAAAAAAGAATAAATTACTATATAGCACAGACTCGTCAGAGCTCAATCTGCTAAGAAATGACGCAAAACTTGAGAGAAAAATATCATTCAAAATACATGGGCAATTTTATTTTCATGTTTGTCACATAAACGCTGGTTTTTTTAAATAAAAGAAAATCACACAGAAAATTAGAAAAATGATCGTTTAGTCTTAAATCCAGTAACTTCAGTTTGTGTATTTATGTTTTATATAAAACAATAAAATTCTATTAAGTTCCTAGCTTTTTGACCAGGCAAAAGAGTAAATCATTCAATATTCACTTTGAATATTTCCGCTAATTTTCATATTTCTTTATTGGTAAATTCCTCTATCGCAAGAATAAATCTGAGACAGTTGTTTCTTATTGTCTTGAGCTTGCATAGGTAACTTTTTTATGTTATATTCATAATTTAACACATTTAACTTTCGATTAGCTAACTTTCGTACTGGTCTTTATAAAATAATCCCCCATTTACGTAACATCCGGTAAGGAGAGTTACCCTTCCTCGCTTAAATGAAAGGGTCTATATTCATGTGCTGAATACACACAGAGAAATTATGTAACATTTTCAACTGAACACACTACAGGTAATCACAGTGTATTACAGTGTCATAGAAACGGACAGTTTTAATGAGAATTAGACCAAATAATTTGACAAGTATTTGAGAATGCAGCTTCTTAAACATAGTTTATAATAAATTCACTTACTCAAATAATAGACATATTCAGGAAGAATTTCTTAGATTTTGATAATTTTTTTTTACCACAATATGAGCATTGTACATTGTTAACAGAAAAATCCATATTCTTATGTAAAAGTTTGTAAACAGTTGAACGATCACGTTCAAAATCGGATATGCGTTCTATTTACTTTTATATAATGACAATTCTGTTCTGAGTCGTATTATTTTAATAATTTCTTGTATGTTATAATAATACATTATTATTCAGCAAAATTATTGTCTAGGAATATTAAAATTCATCGCGTGTGCGATTTTTCAACAATTTAATCATACAGTACGCTCACCGCGGGTTTTGCTTTTTCCGCGATACCACCGCGGACGATTTTTTTTTATCGCGGACAAACGCGGGGGTTCGTCCGCGATGAAAGCCTAATTCCCCCCCCCGCGATCCCCGGTGTTCAGTTGTTTCCACCGCGGACAAAATTCTGACGATCGTTCTTCATTCGTCGATTAAATCAGTCACCCGTTTCCCGCGGGGGAACGCCATAGTCAGTTGGTCAGTATAAATTAACCTCCAAAAAATAATAGACGTTTTATTATTTTTTAACGTCATCTTTTTTACACAATGACTTGAAAATTGACCACAATCGTCTCCTTAAATGTTATTATACGTTAAATTTTTTGAACAGAATTTGAAACCCATTAAAACAATAATAATTAGGCTGCCTTTTACAAATTATAAAATTACATTATTATCCTCGGAATTAATTTCAATGAAAACGTAATATAATAAATACAAGAAAGCAAAGACAATTACGTTCAATTGTATGTACTTAAAACTACATGTTGTCTACAAATACTATTATTCCTATGAACAATAATATCTTAAGTTAACAATAAAATTAAATATTTTTAACTTGAAAATCGGTCGATGGAAGTTCTTAGAAAATAACTGCCATGTGCTTGTTTGCCTTATATACATGTATGTACATGCATACTGTTCATAATAAAATAACAAAAAGTATAACGTCAAGCTTAACAAAATTCTGCAAAAAGAAATCTATAAAAAAATAAAAAAGAACAAACAAACAAACTTCTAAAACAAAAATGAAAATAAACTTCAACAGTTGATACAAACTTCAAAACATATACATTACTCTCACACCTGTAATTAGATAAACCAAGAATATCATTTAATGTATATTTTGGTGAAATAAACGCTTTCTTTTAATGTTCCAAATAAAATAAAGACTTTATGATCAACATGCAATTAAACAGAAACAGTAAAACGCATCTGACAATTGAAAGAGACGTCCTGGAATATTGCCTGAATAAATTGTTGAGGGTTACGTTTTCAAAGTTTTTTAAATAAGAAACAAAAGCTGGCACATAAATTGTTGTAGTATCTCTTTCATAAATGTCATATGCCGATTTTTTCATTATTTGACTTCAAGTTTCTCACTACCATGAAGTTGCGACGACAATGATTTATCTTGATGTCGAATACATATTATACATTACCCAACACAATAACAAGAAGAAGAACAAGAAATACACTGCATTTGTACATGTACTTTTATTACAACAAAAAAGAATACAAACAAACAAATTTTACATATAGTTATATGTACAGTACATGTTACAGTACGTACCTTTACTGATGTTTAAATACAGTAATTAATTTTTAAAAATTTAAGGTTTCCACCACGTTGACCGGTATTTGACCGCCGCGTTCCTCCGCAATTTACCGCTGCTTTCCGCGGGGGAAACGGCTTCAGTCGCCGATTTATGTCCGCGGTGGTGAAAATTTTCTGTCACGCGGACAATATCTGAGCAATTTTCGTCCGCGGTAAACCTCATCCGCGGGGTCACGCGGGTTTTGCAAAAGCCGCGCTGAGCGTACTGTAGTTGAAAGGAGTAAGTTTTCATCATTACAGTCTTTATCGCCATCTAGTATATTATTAGACAGTATAATACTGCCCTAAAAATCCTGAGATTGAAATACTAAGCTGTCTCGAAAACAAGCCTGTCTCTAAACTAAGCCACCATTTTCTTACATTCAAAATTTACTTGAAAAATAGCAAGTCTAAAAACTAGGGATGTCATCCGGCGTCAGAATATCCGAATGTTCAAATCACGATTTGGTGTCCGAATTTAATTTTCAGATCCGTATATTCGTATAAAATATTTTAGTTGTTTTTAAAATGCTAGGACAATCAACTTAAAACATGTCATAATTATGTGTGTATTCTTGCGTTGAGATAACCATACTTTGTAGACAATAAAAAATCAATTAAAGTTGAAGAAAATATATCACAGGTGTACTGTCGTTGAAATATTATAATTGTTTCATTTGTTATTGCGGCAGACAATACGTCCTCAATATCTATATTTGTCCCGACAATAAATAAGCAATTATCATAGTATTACAAGCAATACATAAGTTCCCTACCGGTTAAAACCGCAGCAACATTCAGAAGGGCAATTAGCCATTGAATTATGTCATTGAATGACCGGCATGAATGAACTTAACTATGAAAAATTTGAGTTCTTAGTTTGTCTGTATTCTAGTTAATTAAACGTTTTAAGTTTTCCTGCCTAGTAATGAAATTGTGTTTTTTACAAGAGATAATAAGAAGATCCAATTTTCTCAGGATGAATATTTATAACTAATTTTTCGACTTTTCTCTAATTTGAGTAGATTTTTAGGAAAAACTCTTAAAATTTGATCTTGGGACACAGATTTTTAGGAACGGACAGACAGAAAACTGACATTATGATGTTGGAGTTTGAAGTACATGCTATAAGCAATGAAGAAGTTTGTGTAAAATATAACAGATTCCAGAAAAAGTTCAAGGGGGACATAATTCTGGATATAGTCAAACTAGAGTATTGAACCTTCTCGCAAATTTGAGTGATAATAAGACAAAAATATATGAGGTTTATCCATAAGGAAATACGGACGTTATAAAAAAGATCATTTTTAAAAGGAAATTCTAAGTTCAAGGGGGATAATTCTAATAATTTGTGTTATATAGTTGAAAACCTTGTCACATTTGAAGTGTAAACGATCAGAAACATAAAATTGAAGTTTGAAGTCAATATCTTAAGAAATAAATAACTTATTGTAAAAAAGCGTAAAAACTTGAATCAGTATCCTTGACGAGGTCACCGATGCTTGGTGAGAAGGACAGTTCAATATACTGCCTATAGTAAAGATAAAAATGATGTGTATAATCTCCATACAGCCATTTTTCCATATTTTAAGTTTCATAAAAATGTTTTCCCTGCATTTTGAGTAATAACAAATATTGTTATATTTGCCAAATTTCAAACTATATGTCGCCATAGCAAAAATATTTAAAAAAAGAACCATGTAGACAGAAAAGAAAAAGACGTGCATAATTTCCAGACTGCCATCTACCTATATTTTAAGTTTCATAAAAACATTTTCAGTACTTTTGTGTTATCACTGGATCCAATTTATGTGTATATTTGCCGTATTTTAAAGCTATTTGTTGCCAAAGCAACCAAATTGTTTAACCCAGGAGTAAAAAAAAATTACAATCTCCAGACTGCCATCTATCAATATATCAAGTTTTATAAAAATATATTCAGTATTTGTTGTGTTAAAACTGGATCTAGTTTATGTGATAAATAAGCCATATTTTCAGTCTATTTGTTGCCATAGCAACTAAAGTTGTCAGCATAAGAAGATTAGAAAACGAAATCAAATCAGACGAAGTCAACAGTAATAGATATACCGATATATCAACCGGAAAAAATAGTTATACATGTACTGGTTTATCAACCGAGAACAAACAGTATTGCATGTACTGGTATATAAACCAGAGACAAACAGTTTTACATGTACCTGAATTTCAACCAGAAACACACAGTAATACATGTACCTATATACCAGGCAGCAATCAACAATAATAAGTGTACCTGTATATCAACCAAAAACAAGAAATTTTACATTACCGTATATCAA
Source organism: Ruditapes philippinarum (assembly GCF_026571515.1). Classification (NCBI taxonomy): domain Eukaryota; kingdom Metazoa; phylum Mollusca; class Bivalvia; order Venerida; family Veneridae; genus Ruditapes; species Ruditapes philippinarum. Next base: position 22,103 of record NW_026856164.1, read on the forward strand.
ACGGAAACACACAGTAATACATTAACCCGTATATCAATCGGAAACACACAGTAATACATATACCGGTATATCAGACATCAACAAACAGTTATACATATACCGGTATATCAACCAGAAACAAACAGTTATACATGTACTGGTTTATAAACTACAAACAGAACCGGTATATCAACCAGAAACAAACATTTATACATGTACCAGTTTATTAACCGGAAACACACAGTTACACATGTACAAGTATATCAAAGGGAACAAACAGTAATACATGTACCGGTTTATCAAACGTAACAAACAGCAAAACATGTACTGGTATCTCAACCGGATAAACATTAATACATGTACCTGTTAATCAACAGGAAACACACAGTAATACATGTACCGGTATATTAAACGAAACAACATGAATATAGGTACCGATATATCAAACGGAACAAACAGTTAAACATGCACAGGTATCTCAACAGGATAAACAGTAATACATGGATCAGGATATCAACCGGAACAAACAGTAAGTCATGTACTGATATCTCTACCGGATAAACAGTGATACATGTACCGGTATATCAACCGGAAACACACAGCAATATATGTACCTCTAAATCAAACGAAACAAACAGTATTACAGGTACCCGTATATCGAACAGAAAAAACATCTCAACCGGATGAACAGTAATACATGTACAGGTATATCAACCAGAAACAAATATTGATGCATGGACCGGTATATAAAACGGAAACAAACAATAGAAATACATTCTACCTCTTTTTGCTCTGTTTCAAGAACAGTAAATTTTCTTTTCAATTCTGTACGTTCTTTCTGAGCTTCCAACATCTGTGCTTTAAGTTCAGTTAATTTATTTTTGAGCTCCATATACTCCGCTTTAGTTGTAGCATTTTCTGTTCTCATTTCTTCTTTGATTTGTGTCAGGATTTCTTCAAAGTCTTCAGTAGTGATAATGAATTCCTTTTTCTTCAGCTAAACAATTTTCAAATATAGCTGCTATGTGATTAATAATATTTACAACATTTTATACATGCATATAAGGTCAAAGTTATTTTGTCAAAAACATCTCATTTTTTCTTTAATTTTTACTCTCATACTTTATGTTACGAGTTCTAAAATCCACTTGTAATGAAGGATTGACGGTCTTTTTTTTCTATTTTTATTTGTTTCTCCTCTTTAACCTAATACTTACAAACTAAGATATGCATTTTACATATTTACATTTTGTAGGTAGTTTTAATTGACTTCAGCAATAAAGAAAATAATTAATATAAGTTTATCAAAGGCAGTTTTTATTTATATTTGATTAATATATTAAAACCAATGTAAGCACTGGTTTCTATTATCATAACATTTACCTGAAGTTAGAAGTGAGCTTATTTTGAATAATTACAACTTAGATATTTCAAACTTATAATTTTTTATGTACACTTACATCTTGAAGTTTCCTAACAGCTTGTTGTGCATCTTGTCGATGAACAAGCTTTTTACCGTCTTTTAGAACAACTATCATGTCTTCGATGTATGAATTAGCCTTACTCTCCTCTAATTCCATACTGCTTGAGTGAAAAATTTCATTTCGATACTGACGTACCTAATATACAGAAAACAAATAATACAACATTCACAGAAATACAGTGTTAAACATTGAGAACAACACAATTCTTATGTTGAGAATTAATTTGTTAAAGGAGTTACTTTAAAATACTTAACATAATAATCCTTTAAGTTATTATTGTTGTGTTTAAACCGCAGATTATATAAACAAAGGGAATACAAATGGCTTTTGATAATTTTAATAATTATTTTACTAAAGTAATGGTATTTACGTGGTGCATTTGCTTTTAAAGCACAAATAACTTACTTCTGAACATTGGGTTAACTCCTTTAAAAATTCAATAAGAGTTGACCAATAATTTCATGCAGGTTACAATATTCTCTTTTACTTTTATACTCAATTAACAGACTAAATATTACAGTAAAGCTTAGTGTTCTACACAATTAAAAACAACATATAGAATACAGATGGAGTTACCTTTGAAAAAAGATTGCTTGGTCCTGTAACATTGCATGCAATATGACTATGAAAATATGTGTTATTTATGATAACATGAAGCAATCCTGTACAATCAGTGTCGACTGCTGATGTCTTGTCCTTGTACCCAGGAGCATTTATAAAACATTTGCATACGCTCCATGGGTCTGTTGACCACTGTTGTGCATCACTGTTTTTCCAAAACGGTGCTGGTGGTTGTGATGCATGACTCTGTATAATGCTGTCATAGATGGCACCACATACGTTGTTCGGACATTGGTTCTTATTATTTGGAAAGCAACAGTTACATTTATCTTGTCTGAGGGGACATATCCCTTTTGATACTCGGACATGGTCTGGCTGGAGAGTTGTTATCTGACAGACGCCACATGGTACATTTGGTTGAGGAGCCTTTGTTTGTTGTATTACGTTTATGATATCTTTGTGCTGCTGTCTTCCTATGTCATCACAAAATGGTGCAAGTCCCTCTTTAAGATAACCCAAACCTAGGCCTGCCTTAACCCACTGCCGGTATTTGTTGTTCTTTAAATGTAGCTCATGTGCCATCTTGTTTTCTAAAAAAAAAGAAATACTTTTAACTACAACTTCCTAAGAAAACCAACATTTACTTGTTTGCCCTGAAAGCTGTCCCCAGTTTAGGGACCATGAACTTTGTCTTAAAATAAAGACATCGCCACTATCAATAGAGGGCCATGTTGGCCCTAGACTGCTCATCTGAGATTTGTTGTTGGAAATGGTTCTCACATAATCATAGATATTCATGAAGTTTCAGACAAAATGAGTATTTGCATAATAACACTATCAAAATCTTCCCAAATATATTGAAATCTTAACAAACCCCAATTCAGTTGTTTGGATAAAAAATATCGGCATACAATAAGGTTTACAACGGAATAATCGCTTAATATTGTTCTATGCATTATTGTACCTGTTATCTCTAATTGTGATCGCGTGAACCATTAAAATATAAGTGTGACCTTGACCTTTCAAGAAGGACAAAGTGTTTGGACGCCACAAAATGTTGTCATGAGATAGACATTTGTGCCAAAGTTTTTTGAAAATCCATCAATACATGACAAAGATAAAGTCTGGATATGAGTGTTGTGCAAGTGAGGACACACAGACGGACAAGCGGATATGAGCCTACGCTGCAACACATCGTCTTGACATAGTAGAAATGTGTGCCAAGTTATTTAAAAATCATTCCATGCGTAACAAAGTTACAGTCCGGACATGAATGTGTATCTTCAAACGTTTCTCGACAGAATGAGTACCTTCAATCTATAAGTATCACATTAACCTTGAAGGTAGAAACAGACGTGTCGTCTTGTTGTGGTTGACATTTAAGCATAGTAATTTTAGAATTCTTCGATGCATGACAAAGTTACAGTCCGGACACCTATAAACTCTTATTGTGATAAAATGAACTTCATAATAGAAGAGTGATCTTGACTTTTGAGTTCAGGACGCAACATATCGTCTTTATGTGGAAAACATTGATGCCAAGTTATTTTAAAATCCTTTGATGCATGAAAAAGTTACTGTCCAGACACAAATGTGTGCACCTATAAACTCTTATTGTGTAAAAGTAAAACTTCCAAATGATAGTGTGACCTTAACCTTTTAGGTTGGGACGTGAATATTGGACGTTGCACATCACATTGTTTTGAGGTGGTAGACATTTATGCCAAGTTATTTTTAAATCCTTCAATGCATTCAATTTACAGACTGGACACCATTGTGTGTACCTATTAATTCTAATTGTGATAACGTGAAATGTTAGTGTGACCTTGACCTTTGAGATAGGGACGTAATTATTTGATGCGACACATTGTCTTGATGTGGTAAACATTTATGTCTAGTTATTTGAAAATCATTTTATGCATGACACAGTGACAGTCCGATTACGAATATGTGTACCTATTTACTATAATTGTAATAATCTGAAACTTTAAAACGTTAGTGTGACTTTGACCTTTGTGGTAGGGACATGGTTCTTAAAAGCGACATTTTGTCTTGATGTGGTAGACATTTATGCCAATTTATTTCAAAATATCTAAATGTATGACAAAGTTACAGTGCGGACACGAATGAAGTGGGGACGCACAGACGGACGGACACACAGACAGACAGACGTACAGACAGAAAGTCAGACGGTGCGTTTTCTAATATGCCTCTCTTTAGCGGGGCATAAAAAATGTAAGGTTTCTAAACCTCAGTGAAATTTTTAATGACATTTCTTAAAACGGGCCACTTTTGTTATGTAACGCAATGATAATAGACGACAATGGATTGATAAAGTGTTCGGGATATTAACAATTTCACATTCCCAAGTGCTTTTCTTTTTTTAGTTAATGAATATGGTTGATCCGGTGTCGCGTAATAATCAAACGGACGTAATATTACTACGGTTTATACATGTTTTTAACACTTGCCTGTAACTTTATTTGCAAAAAAAAAGCATTGAAATTTGGTATAAATCTACAGCATAGAACAATTATTTCGGTGCATTTATTTGAATATTTTGACAGTATTTATTTATGCACAAGCCATATATCGTAGCGTTTTGGAATATTAAAATGTTAACGTCATAAACCAGTATGTAAACTACATTTCTTCATGTTCTATACAAGCTATGTACGGTTCTTTTTTGCATTACCTTTTTGTAGAAGTTATTCAAAACCCAACACAACATTACACGATGGATTTTGTTCAAGTGTGCCTTATATGATTTATCGCTCGCATGGCGTGATTACTGTGAGCTGAATTCCATTATTCAGTGTTTATGTTAAATAAAGCTCGGTGTCTTATTTATTTGTTGATTATGTTTGATCATCTCACATTTTATATTAAACAATTTAAACAATGTCTGTTAACCCATTACTTCATATACACGCCTTTTAACGCCTTTTTACCCCCCCCCCTTTTTGTTGTCTCTAATGGTGAAAAAATGCCTTATTTAGGCCCCCAATACTTGTTTTTGTTTGAGAAATGTTGTTAAAAAAGTGACCATTTTTTCGGCGCGGCCCACCAACCAAAAGATACATCAAGGGGTTGCCAGAAGGGGGATGTGCCCCCTTTTGTTTTAGGGGTTTGAAGGGGGCGGAGTCCCCCTCATCGCCAAGGAAATTTTGGACATGTAAGAGGCTATAAATGACCCCAGATTGATCATAAGGTACCGTGTAACCAACGCTGAAAAGCATTTGACTCTATCTCAATCCATTGAGAAGTTGCAGCACTTTGAAATCAATTTTGATGGAAAAATTCAACGCAAAATAGTGATTTTTGGCAATTTTGAGATGTCCCCTCGTTGCCATGGTAACAGAAAATTTAAGCCTGAGCATGTTGTTTCAAGGTCAATGGTCCAGTAAACATTTGTGCCAAGTTTGATTAGTATTGAAGCAGTTTTTATAGTATTATAGCAATTTGAACTTGTAGCGGGAGACATTTCAATGAAAACAGAAAACAGCCATTTTTCACAAAATGCTCATGAAGTAATGGGTTAAGGGGCGAAAACTATATTATTGAGATCAACGGAATTTTTCCGCAGTTCGCCTCCCATCTGAATGTTCCATACAAAACCTATGGTTACCATACGACATTGAACTCCCTTCTCTTTTATGTATGTATCAATATGTTCCAAGTACTAAATATATAGACATTACTTAATGTTTACATTCTAAATAAAAAATACACTCGACAACATTTATTTACTGAGGTAGTTTTATAAAGATGACATAACGTTGTTAATAGTCATTTGTACATATATTTTTTCCATTGCACCTTAATCACAACTGTGTTGTCTTATACTTAACCTGTTCGATGCGAATGTGTGTATGCAATGTTCTCAAATGGAATTTACGTGTTGTTGAAAAAACAACAACTAAAAAGAAAGAAATGTTAAAATTTCCTTTTTCCAGTATTTACACCAACTGGGCACTACGCTATTGTGCTAATAAGATATTTATCAGGTGGTTAAAGATTTAGACGACAAATAATGTGCTTTTATACCAGAATACTCGACACCCCTATTTGTCAGTACATTGATATAAGAAAAAACCAACACTTCAAACGATTTGTGTTAAGTACATAATGTTTACTTTCACGCCGAGTGAATTTCAGAGAATTGACACCTCAGTGCATCAAATTGTATTATGTATACAACAAACCGGACATGGCACTGATAATTTCGATCTAGTTAAAATATCTCTTTATCAAATAATATTTTTCAACATGAACAAGTGTAATATATCTAAGAGAGAAATTAAACAAAATTATGAATAGACGCTTGTTTATTTTTCTTATTTTTTTGTCAATTCCCCGCAATTACTTTTTTCAAGATGCTCATGTGTGTTGGATAACAAACGTATGTGTACTCGTAAAAAAGAAAGACAATTATTTGACATAATTCATTTTGGGAAACAATATCATTATTTCTAGTATGTTTGGTTAAATATAAGACCATGCTCCGATTATTACGACTTTACTGTCGCTGGCGGTTTAAACATGTTTATTCGGATATCATGTTTGTTTAACATCAAAACATTATAAAAGTTTGCATAAACCTTCAGCTGAAGACACATTTACACACGCTGTGACACAAACTTGATCTCGGAGTAAATAGTATAATACTATACAAAATTCAAATATGTTTGATTAAATTTAATATAATTTCGTTCGCATGACCGTTGTAACTTCGGAGCGATATAATCGAACACGTGCACTATTCTTATTTCTAAAACAAATTATACATTTCGGTAATAAAAGTAGCTCTATCTGATTGCACTTTTATGCACTTTTATTAATAACCATTATTTAATGAAATAACTAACTTACGTTCAAACGCTTTGATTTGTTTAAATAATGTTATTCTAATTATAATAAGGAAAATGACATATCAATGATTTTCTATTTAAATCCCTGGCAAAATATAACAAACACGCATAGCTATTATCGATATTTGAAATCACAACTGTTTTGAACACTAAGTAAAACACATTTAATATAACACATTAAAAAAGTTGAACCAAAACTTAAAAAAAAAATATTTATTAGAACATCATTACAATTATTCATAACAAAGGTTATCATAATTATTTAAAGATTGCTGCAATACAAGCTATTTAAAACACTCCTGTGTGTAAGAAAATTAATTAATTCCCACAAAAATTATACCAAAAGAGGCTGAATAGATTGATGTTGAAATAAATGGTGTATGATTTAACTTTTTTGGAGTCAATTTAAGACCGTACGTGTGATTCTTATGGCACTGCCCTTAATCGTGTGACTACTACGCCGCCGTAATAATCATACGCTTGGTAATATTACGGTCTAATCCGGTCTCTAGATCGTCAAATAAGACACAATATATATGTATGTCTAATTTATCAAAAAACAATAACAATATTACAAACTTCTCCTTATGAAATACATTTTATACATGTGGTTGCTAAATTAATTGTATACATTAATATCAATGATTATTAAAATATGCTGACCCTTGAATATTTCGGTTTGATCCTTAATTTTGTGTTGCGGATCACTGACATTTGAGTTTCAGAGTTTACCGAACACCCTCACTTATATGTGCAGTGTTGCATCTTAAATTACAAAATAATGGGGGATTGATCCCAACTCAACTGAAAAATGTGGGGGATGTGAAAAAAAGTTGGGGACATGCAATTACCGAACAAAATTATGTACCCAAAATAATATATTTATTTACCCTGTATGCATTTTTGACATCAATCGACTGCTCAACAACGTATATAGGAAAAAAGTATTAACAAAAACTAGTTAAGTGCGCAGATCAAACTGTCAATACACATGCCAGATAACCCATCCGGCTGCTACATCACCGTAGGGAACGTCAGTATCGCGTTTTCCGGATACAGAATAGCATTTTCAAGATGGAGGATTATTATGGGATGAGAAGAAGGAGATTGTTACTCAGATCTATACTACAAGTAGCTTAGTTCCTCAAAGATGTTTTTGTGCTTTGTTTGTAAGGATCAAGATTCGGTATCTAGTCATATATTTCTTCAGACCCTGCACCGCAGATTTATCTCTATATTGTCTCATAAATGTGCAGATTTGACCGTTTAGAAATTTGAACAGAGAGAACAACGCATTTTTCTCCCTTTCCGACATTATTTAATAAGCATGCACAGATAAAGTAAATCTACGAAACGTAAGTCCTTTGTGTTTAGAAACGTTTATAAAAGTAAATGACCAGTCGAACCTATTTTCCTGTTCGTCAAATGCGTTTGGACAAATAAACAATTTTACAGTATAGAGCGATGTGATTTGTGCAGGGTTACAGCATAGACCTAGCGAAAATCAAAATACAAATATTTTGGTTATTTTTTATTTTCTTAGAATTGTTTCCCTTTTTCCCATTTTCTAGAAACACAATATATGAAGTTCATAAAAATATATTGTAATGTAAAAATTATGAAAATAGAAATGAGTCCAACAACTTCATTTTGCTCTTGATTTTTTAAAAGAATACCTTTATTCTATATATTTGAATTGCGGCGTCCGTGGCCAAGTGGTTAAAGCCGTTGACTTCAAACCACTTGACCTTCACCGCTGTGGGTTCGAATCCCGACAGGGACTTTGTTTGTTTTTTTCTTTTCATGTGAGGAAGCTATCCAGCTAGCTAACGGAATGGTTCTACTTGGGTGCCCGTTCGTGCCTGAAATATTGCACGGAACTGTATGATTTATGGCGAATAAGGGGTGAGGCATACTTCTTTACACATTCACTCAAGATTGCTTTGCTACTGTTAAAATCTTTCGTCATTTAGAAGTGACAAAATAAGTAAAATAGTGCACAATACTGCTTAAACGCATTACAATCTAATAAAATATGTAAATTTCCTTGGATAAACTTCGTCAAGATCACCTTTGATGACCTGGTCCTTTCTGAGTATTTTATAAATCAGAATATTAGTAATTTGTTACTTTTCAAAAATGTTGTTAATACCAAAAATTATGTTGTTTTTTTTAATGAGCCACAAAACATCATCTCCCTTTAGAAAAGGGCCGCCATCTTGGCATTGAATGAAAACTTAGAACCCCGCTTCATCGTAATAAACACGCAATTTGTGATGAATTTCATTATTTGCTTGACTGTGATAATTTAAAAGGAATCAAACACAAATGATGAAGAATTAGAGGATATGTGTGTGTTTAACATGTAAGATTGAAATATAATTTTACTGAGTGAACACCAGAAGCAATATTTAAATTTATATCTGCCTGTTATTCCATTTAGTTATGATTTTCTTTTCATCTGCATTCAGATATAGTCCGGCTTCAGTGAAAAATATATTTTATAAATTTCACTAGTGAGCCGGACTATAATATATTAAGAATAAAATCATCTAATATATTACAATAAAACACTGGAAAGCATGAAATAAATAATATTATTGTCACTCAAATGAATACAAAACTGGATAAACTTTATAAACTGTAAAGGTCATGCTTAATTAACAAAATAATCTTTGCGTGGTAAATTTTGTTTCCAAGTTGTTCAATAAGATTTTCGTCACTTGTCATTCTCTCATATTTTTTTCTTTATTACAATAGTATAATGACATTTGCATGAAGGGAAGGTGATTTCAATGAAAAAATCAATTGAATTTAATTGAGTAAATAAACACTTACAATTATAGACCAGTCAAATAAACAACTTCAGGTGTAACGGAAAAACTCTTAGCACACTATCAGTAGTGGCATTATTCGCTATTTATAAAAAGAGAAAAAAAAGAAGAAAAAATCAATCAGCAGACATACATTAATTTTCACATTTCAATTTAAATCGAATTATATATGTTTGAAGGTTGGGCATTGAACTTAATTGACAAAGGCATCTTACAGATTATACATAGTTTTCCCGCAACTACTTTCAACAAAGATTGCTGTATTTTAATGTTAAATTCTATGGATGATAACACGAATCTTGCTATTCATTTTTATTCTGTTTGTGAATATGTTAACATATGTTTGGGATATACAATATTCGCCAGATATACTAGTGACCGTCAGATAGTATCACACTTTTACCAGCTGGTGATCATACCACATTTTTTCCATAACAAATAGCAATAAGATATCATTTTTCAAAATAATTGATTAAAATTCATTCAAATTTGTCAGATTAAACAACGATAACTGTAATATATACTGTTTTGTTTTTATAGAGAAAAGATACATTCAATGGTCCTAATATAACATAATCAACTTTAAACTGTTTTTTATCTCAATCGCTATTGTGTTTAGCAACCATATCCCAGATACTGAACATTTGTTATAAGTTGCAAAATAAATAAATAAATAAATAAATAAATAAATAAATAAATGAATGAATGAATGAATGAATGAATGAATGAATGAATGAATGAATGGATGAATGAATGAATGAATGAATGAATGAATGAATGAATAAATGAATGAATGAATGAATGAATGAATGAATGATCATACAAGACATAACCTCAAGGATACATTTTTATTTGATTAAAGAATTATTATCGTGGAAAAATATAACAACTGTATTCTAAATATTAAGGTTACATTTAAAATATAAAATGTTGTAGTATCTGTATTCACATCCTCATTTGTCCATAAACATGATAAAATATACATTAAAAATATTTAAAGATAACTATGCGTTGTCATTTTATACAAATATTTACAGACACTCATTCAGCATGAAACATATTTATACAAGTAAAGAATGTTTATAGCCTGTAAGATTTTATCATACGCTTAAGCAATTCAAGATGACTTATCGCCTGAAGCAGTAACTTAAGTTTTGTTTACATCTCCATCTAGCACAACTTATATAGAGACTATCCAGTGATTGTAAACATCTCTCAGTCACTAAGCACCATCTTAAGCAGTATATTTTGTTACCATTTCTCACAAACCTATAGAACCATCTAAAGCAATTCATTAAGTATTTGCTATCAAGTACCATCCACCTAAGCACCACTTTAAGCAGTATACCTGGTCTAAGTTAAGATCTTACCAATCTAACCCACTCTTAAGCAGAATTTTCATCTTTTTTTAAACCCTTTCCCCCGCCTAAGCAGTTTTTTCCCCCCGTCTGTTCTATTCCTATTTCCCTCATCTTCTATAAATCACCCTACTCCCATTGTTAACATCTAACACACATGACTGTTTTAAGCATTTTATTTTTTGTTAACGTTCAAACAAATGGTACGTACTAAGCATTATTTTAAGTTATGCTAACATTCTCTTCCATCTCTCATCCAACCTTTTTATTAAATTTAACTAAAAAAACTCTACCCCAAATCCCCTTTGTTTAAAACCCTTTTTTTCCGAGTAAAAGATGGAAAAAACGCCGGGTATTTATTTTACATTTGTTTACCGGGTTTTTTATAAAAATAGAAAATTTATTAAAAATAGTCTTACGTTTTTTTTTTTTTAAAAATGAAAAATGCAAAATATTTATATCGTAATTTTCTTTTTGTTAAATGACTAAAGTTTGCAGACATACAAAACAACTATATCGAATTTCTACCAAAACTCGTTAAGATAACCTTGTATCATTCATTGTACGCCTGATTAAGGGTTTTTCATAGAGCTAGGACATATTTTACAGTTCATTATCAAATAATAAATAGAGCTTATTCACAAAGATATTTATCGCTGTAGTGTGATTGGAAACAGATAAAATTTGGCCACCAAACAGAAAACATATATACATTTTATGTAAGTTCCATGTCTGAAACTTCATTATCTAGATTAACGGCTCCAAGAGATTGTACCAGTCGAATGAATGTCGATAAAACAGGTTAAAATTAATAACAAAAAAATACATCAATTATTCAAAAATTAAAACCTAATTTATGGTATTAGATATAATCTTGAGATGTAATCAAAAAATATAGTTTATTACATGTATTAACTTATATCTATATTTGTTCGAACTAAAACAGTGACAAGTTAAACAGCTATAATAATTTGAAAATAAGTTCAATATATCATAGAAAATTAATGCATTTAAAGAAAATAAATAACTTTTCTTTATTGAATTCTTTTAAATGACATGAAAAAGATATATTTAAGATAGATGATAATTTTCATTTAGAATTGAGGTAACTGAGATTAATTTATAAAAGAATGATGTTATCTTGATATAACGTTCTTTGATAAGTCTTCTTGTGCGAATATACATGAATGAGTTTTATACAAAGGAAATATTTGATATGAAATCACTTTAAATGACGAATAGTTAATTTGATATAAAACCTTGACACAGAAAGGGTATGACGGTGTTCTTAATTTGTGGTAAGTATTCAATAATAAAATACATTTTGAAACAGTAAGTAAACATCAACATCCTAAGATAATAAACTCTATTGGCCGATATGTTGACAAGAAAGTTAAACTTTTAAGGGGAAATAAATAGGAAAAATCAGTAAATCTTTAATTTGATTAAGCAGTTAAACATATTAAGGCAGATATCTAAAATTATCAATGGTATGTATGCAAAAGTAGTCAAATATTCGTTGACAATTTAAAATACTTTATAACCTTTGCAAAATGGTCTACTGTAAAGAAAACACTTCTTCTAACCTTCCAAAAGTAAATTTTGTTTCAATTTTATTAACATCAGTAGAGCAAAATAAAGAAAAACAGAATCCCTAAAGAAAATCCAACACAACAAAATTGAAAATGATGCAGGCTCGGTTTGATTGAGCCTGTTCATGGATGGTACAGGAAAGTGCAAGTTACCGTCCACGCCCCCTAGCACCGGCTTAAGCCGAATTCAACATTTAACACGAAAGTGGTAAAATTTTGAATTAAGAAACATCCGCAGATGTGTTCATACGGTGGTTTTCATGGAACCTTCAATGTGACACAGGAGTGCCATTCTATGAAAAGCGGCGTATGGTCCCCAAGTAAAAGAATGTCAAGAACAACTTAATCGTTGTCTTCCAAAGGGTTTTGCTCCGAAGATGTTGATATGTAACGAACTGTCCTCTTCAATTATAATTAAGTAGAATATCTCTTAGCTAAATAATTTAGTTTAAATTCTTATTACTACTCAGAATACCATTTGAAAGAGCAGTGTTCGTTTTGTTTTTCGATTGTGAACAGAGGTAGACTTAATCTTCATGAAAAATATTTACATCAAATATCCTCCCGATAAATATTTAATAAAAGCAATAATCAATGTATGTGAATTTGTACGATAATTGAAAAATTACGTCTACTCATTCAAAGAAATCAACTGACTTATATCAATTAATAATATATACAATTCTAGCAATTAATATTTTTTAACATTAATACTTTTTATTTACTAAAAATCATTAACTAGTAAGCATTTGAATATGATGTGATATTTACTAGTATAATGTAATAAACAAATGTTTGTCAACCAAACCATCACACAACAAAACATATAGCCGGTATGAATAAAGACCGCCTTAGGCTTTAGTATGCACATTACATAGATCTACATTTTCCTAATCACAAAATGTGTATAATAATGAGACATAATTACTTAAAACTTACCGCAAGTTGTTCTTATGTGTTAAAATGTTTATCCCGGACTTTCTTCGGCCATCTTGACATATCTCCAATGTAATGGCTTATGAAAAATGTATTTGTAACTTTATATTTACATATTTTTGATACACTTTATTGATTATCCATATTGGATTTCAGAGCGAATTGAATGTAAAACTACCACGTGACTTTGCGGTACATCAAACGTCCAATCATTGGGTAGTAAGAAATTGAACAAGTAAAAACATGTGTTTCAGTAAAACATAAATGATAGGATTGCTCTACATATAAGATCAGTCGATAGATCTGAAAAGACACCAAGCTATTTCGTAAATACTTTAGGCCTTGAATGAAAATCATACCAGACCAAATTTTAAGTATTTAAGCGCGCTTAATTATAACATGTAAGTAGCGCGTCACATAACAGGTAGATCTATACGTAAATGGGGAAGGGTGTGGGTGAGAGATTTATCCGGAGTTGTAATATTCAAAACAAAAATGTCTTTACCTTATCTGATCCTGTTGTAAACAAAGAAAAACAATAAAAAAAACATTTAGTGTGTACGTTAAATACCACAATTTGATTGATGCGTGATTAATAACTTATAATAGATAGCAATATTAGATTAAATCAATATCTTATAAAAATGTTCAATAATGCTTAATAAAAACAGAATTCGACACATAATAATATGTGATCATAAAATGTAGCTAAATGCTTCAGTATAACAAAGCAGTCACACAGCGGCATATCATAAAGCTTTAAAAAAAAACTTCTAAAACAGAGAAGCAGAGAGAATAAACACACTTTGATTCATGTTTATTCTTATGTTTGTTTGTTTGATTGTTTGTTTGTTTGCTTGACTGTTTGTTTGTTCTTTTATTTATGTTAAGTCAGTAGACAAAATAGATTTTAACAAAAGCAGTTTACTAAATTTTCAGATTTGATATATATTGGAAGCTTTATCTGAACTTACAATTTAAGATTTACTGGTGTGACAAAACTTAGCTGACTTAAATTGATAATTTAAATAATGTCAATGTACCAACTTGTTAATCATTGTTGAAAGTATTTATTTATTTTGGTATCTACATTAAAATTAATGCTACATTTTGGATAAAACAATCAAAGTTAAAAAGAACAAAGATGGGTTTATCAATGTTTCGAAAATGGATTTAGAGCATTCCAGATATAACAAAGCTACACAAATAGCGCTGAACATGCAGTAACTGTTTTTGTGGTTAGTTCAAAAACTTAAAAAAAAATACATGTATACTTTTAGTTCCTTACGAACTTTTAGATCATTACAAAGTTTTTTCAAATTTCCAAGGAGCGAAATATCAAAGGATTTTACATTTTTTACGACCAATCCGTATCTAAGTGAAAACTTGTACTATATAACCAACATTAAACGTTTTTGAGAAATAAACATATTGAAATGTCGGGGAATAATGGGCCCTCGAGTTCAACTACATATTGCACGATATACAGGAATTATTTTATATGCAAAGTGTTTTTTCTATGTAAAGGTCAATTGCATATACATGTACACGTATTTAGATATTGATCGTTTTCTTTCTATTGTTTAAAAGAAGAATTTTTCAAGATTAAACATGTTTTAATTAATTCATATAGAACAAAATAGCCATTTAGTTAACTTAAAGTGAAACAATTCATTTTTTGTTAAAGTCTAAATAGGTATACATTCATGTTCTATTTTCTGTAGTCAGAGAAGTATTATACCTGATTATTCCTGTACCCACCTGTACTGTATTTCAAACTTCCTATCCGAACTTATTGTTAAATATAACTCTATCACCTTTACAGTATTGCACAGATTAGTTGTTTTTTATTGACATTTTTTTAGAATGAAAATGTGACGATTGTTCTTCTGACATGAATCATGTTTTCTATCAGAAAAGAGGCTCTACAGTATTTAAAATGTCACCATCAGCATTTTACTGTAGCACCACATAAATAATAGTCCAACGTAATAGTGGCAAGATGTCATCAGGGAACAAAGTTGTTGCTTTTCGTCACATTACTACGCGGGAGAAATAATCTCTTAAAATTCTTAAAAGAATGAACAATATCTAGAGATCTGACAAACATTTAAAGCTTTGAAACGCTAAACTTTAAATAAGACTTAACATTGAAATATTAAGAAATATTGATCATGATCTTCTCGTCATAGACTTAAGTTAATTATAATATCAACTGGTTCTATCCATAACGTATTCATAACTTGTGCCTTAACTTCGATTTTTTTAAGTAAACATGTATCAGTCGCTGTGTATTACGACAGGACATGTTAATTCACAGTTTGATAAATAGATATTAAAAAAACCTACAAAATCAATACTTTGTTCAATATATACGTTCTAAATTATTTACCATTATTGTAAAGATGGGTTTCGTAATTTTTTTTATATAATTGATAAACAAAATTGTTCCATGTGTGTTCTGTATTTTATATTTACTTCGTTAAAAACTCTGGTCCATTTTTAGAAAAAGTTAATCATTGACTGTTATTTGTTTGTGTGATAATCACTAATACTACAACACTATCTATGGTCGTATAATAAATAAACAATATCATATCTATCTAAAAACTTAACATGTTATTGAAAAATTGCCTTGGGATAAAAGAAGAAAATATGCTGGATAGTTTTTTTTGTAATTTAAACTTATGAATACAAATACGCAGTGATTAGAATATTTATCTCGTTATCAACAAAGACATTTTGTAAATAATTTTAAATGTCGGATACATACAAAGTAAGTTAATATACATAAGCATCTAACCGTCGACACAAAAGAAAATTCTTAATTGTGCAAATCAATGTCCTTACTTAATTGAACATGCTCTAAACATAAAGGACACACGCTTTCATTTTACCTTTTCTTTACTATAATGATCTATTTGCGTAAACAGAAAGTACTATTTTCCTTTTTCTTTCTTTATCAAACTTAATTCAAATATGCCGAACGCAGAAGAGGGGCGTCCGTGGCCGAGTGGTTAAGGTTATTGACTTTAAATCACTTGCCCCCACCACCGTTGTATGCAATAGAAATTCGCCTAAGTTTGCAAAGAATTTATGTAACCAGGACATAAGATTTTATATTTGCCATAGCTTTCGGCCTTGCGGCCTTCCTCAGCAGCATTTATTATACATACAGATATATCAAAACCAATTTAATCAAAAACAAAAATCAAATCTGTATGTATATATATGACGTACGACGCGAGAAAAACGTACTTAATGACACGCCAATAAATATGCACTACAGCGATTTAAATGACGTCACTCTTCTTTCGTAAACACAATGTATGTTAACACGGGAAAGCTTTTTATCGTGGGAACTTATTGAAGTTTCTAATGTTAACCTTCGTCGGAATTTTGAGGAACGTTTATAAGATAGAGGAGGAGTTTGAAGTAATTATCTATAAAGTACATTTTTATAGAATTAATTACAGCGATACCTAGACAAATGAATGGCAAAAATAGTAAATTGATGTTATTTTCTCAAATCATGCTAAAATGTCATTATTTAAAGTCATATAAATACTATATATTTTGAGTTTGAAGTGTAATTATTTTTTCATATATTAAACGAAATTAAGACGCCAACTGAGTCACGGTGTAGCTTTAAAACAAATCATATAACTGGAATACCCTCTGGAAATTATAATTTCAGATATTCTGGATATTGTTAGTCAGTCATTTGACAGATACATTACCGTTTTCATAGTTCTCTATGACAACTATTTTGTAGTCAAAATGTTTTGACCTGACCCACGTTGGTCAAATTGGGAAACCACCATTTTATTCTTTATAAAGAGAAAAGTTGTGTCCCTATGACTGCTAAGTGTTTTCATTTCGAGGACATTTATAGAATATTGAAAGAAAAAATCAAATCGTACAAATGAAAATTGTGCCTATGTCTCCATTCATTAAAAAATTGAAAATCATAAACTAGTATTATGTTACCTATTCAGGTGAAATCATATTTTTTATAACCGTTATTATAAAGATCGTTGCTTTAATAAGGTTCAAATACGCTGTTTTTACATTTATCTTCAAGGTACATTACGTTCAATCTGTCTGGTTGAGTTCATTTGATTATATGTTTAAAATGATTGACTATTATAAAGGCCATTGAACAATAGTTTATTATGAAAATTGCCAAAGGATAAAATATGATAAATTGCCTGCAATATAAAAGGCCTGCTCCAATCTTTTAATCAACGCAGCATTAACGACATATTCCGAAGGATATCTATAGAAATTTTTGTGATTCATGTGGGTTATTTATCATTCAGATAGACTATTATCTATAATTTAAAATTGAAACATATTATGAAAAAATCTCAAGTTGTTTTGACTTTGACCTTTTCACCCACCATTTATACTTGGATAGGCATAATGTCACTTTAATTGATGTTAAACTATGGATCTATTTATTTTGTTATTTTAAAGGTAATGAGGGTATACGGCGTAGCGTTGCCACACGTGACATTGAAGAAAAGTTTTTCTCTTCAGTCAGAATGTCAGTTTGCCTCTCTTATGTTCTCACAAGATTGGCCCAATATACTTTTTAAATCCGGACTGTATGACATCCTACAACA
This sequence comes from Ruditapes philippinarum, assembly GCF_026571515.1. Lineage (NCBI taxonomy): Eukaryota > Metazoa > Mollusca > Bivalvia > Venerida > Veneridae > Ruditapes > Ruditapes philippinarum. The sequence goes on from NW_026856164.1 coordinate 40,346, forward strand.
ACTCAACTTCCTGAACGACGAAGGTCAAACGATAGGTCCAGATGGTAAAGGTACAAACGGACCTGACGCTGTGCTGTCGATGGTAGACTCATGTTAATCAGACTCCTGCCTTGTCGATACACTCGGTATTTTTATAGCAAACTATTTACAATGATATAATGGTCAAACGGTTTGTAATAGTACCTATTATGGCTAAACAACCATTTAACACAATCGGAAATACATTAGTACTATGAGTATGAATAAAATCTGTAAATTAATAACAAATATAAAAATAAGTTTATTTCAATTATTTAACTTTGACGGTCAATTCAAAGAAATGTCAAATTATATTTTAATTACTCAACAAATCAGGAATATGTTATTCGAGCTCTTTTGTCTGAGTATAAATCAAATCCTTACTTATCAATCGAAGTATTGGCAACGTGATGAAGACTTCATTTATTAGTTTCAATGTCAAATAAAGGTAACATTTAAAAACGTTCAACTATGTCTTCTCTTATGTTTTGTCCCGAGGATTGTTGTGAACCAGTTTGAATTGATTAAAGCATTACAACGATATCGCCAATTAAAGCAAAACAAAATAGCCAATTAAAGCAAAACAAAGTCTTATGAATAACAATAATTTTATCTACAATGTCTAGTTTAATATATTATGATCTTTGACAGTATTTATCTATGCACAAGCCATATATCGTAGCGTTTTGGAATATTAAAATGTTAACGTCATAAACCAGTATGTTAACTACATTTCTTCATGTTCTATACTAGCTATGTACGGTTCTTTTTTGCATTACCTTTTTGTAGACGTTATTCAAAAAAGACTATTGTTTATACCCAACATAACATTACACGATGGATTTTGTTCAAGTGTGCCTTATATGATTTATCGCTCGCATGGCGTGATTACTGTGAGCTGAATTCCATTATTCAGTGTTTATGTTAAATAAAGCTCGGTGTCTTATTTGTTGATTATATTTGATCATCTAACATTTTATATTAAACAATTTAAACAATGTCTGTTAAGGGGCGAGAACTCTATTATTGAGATTAACGGAATTTTTCCGCAGTTCGCCTCCCATCTGAATTTTCCGTACAAAACCTATGGTTACCATACAACATTGAACTCCCTTCTCTTTTATGTATGTATCAATATGTTCCAAGTACTAAATTTATAGACATTACTTAATGTTTACAGTCTGAATAAAAAATACACTCGTGAACATTTATTTACTGAGGTAGTTTTATAAAGATGACGTAACGTTGTTAATAGTCATTTGTACATATATTTTTTTCCATTGCACCTTAATCACAACTGTGTTGTCTTATACTTAACCTGTTCGATGCGAATGTGTGTATACAATGTTCTCAAAAGGAATTTACGTGTTGTTGAAAAAACAACAACTAAAAAGAAAGAAATGTTAAAATTTCCTTTTTCCAGTATCTACACCCACTGGGCACTACGCTATTGTGCTAATAAGATATTTATCAGGTGGTTAAAAGTTTAGGCGACAAATAATGTGCTTTACTTCCAGAATACTCGACACCCCTATTTGTCAATACATTGATATAAGAAAAAACCAACACTTCAAACGATTTGTGTTAAGTGCATAATGTTTACTTTCACGCCGAGTGAATTTCAGAGAATTGACACCTCCATGCATCAAACCGTATTATGTATACAACAAACCGGACATGGCACTGATAATTTCGATCTAGTTAAAATATCTCTTTATCAAATAATATTTTTTCAACATGAACAAGTGTAATATAACTAAGAGAGAAATTAAACAAAATTATGAATAGACGCTTGTTTATTTTTTTGTATTTTTTTTTCTCAATTCCCTGCAATTACTTTTTTCAAGATGCTCATGTGTGTTGGATAACAAACGTATGTGTACTCGTAAAAAAGAAAGACAATTATTTGACATAATTCATTTTGGGAAACAATATCATTATTTCTAGTATGTTTGGTTAAATATAAGACCATGCTCCGATTATCACGACTTTACTGTCGCTGGCGGTTTAAACATGTTTATTCGGATACCATGTTTGTTTAACATCAAAACATTATAAAAATTTGCATAAACCTTCAGCTGAAGACACATATACACAAGTAGAGACACAAACTTGATCTCGGAGAAAATAGTATAACATGATACAAAATTCAAATATGTTTGATTAAATTTAATATAATTTCGTTCGCATGACCGTTGTAACTTCGGAGCGATGTAATCGAACACGTGCACTATTCTTATTTCTAATACAAATTATACATTTCGGTAATAAAAGTATCCCTATCTGATTGCCCTTTTATGCACTTTTATTAATAACCATTATTTAATGAAATAACTAACTTACGTTCAAACGCTTTGATTTGTTTAAATAATGTTATTCTAATTATAATAAGGGAAATGACATATCAATGATTGTCTTTTTTAATCCCTGGCAAAATATAACAAACACGCATAGCTATTATCAATATTTGAAATCACAACTGTTTTGAACACTAAGTAGAACACATTTAATATAACACATTAAAAAAATTGAACCAAAACTTAAATAAAAAATATTTATTAGAACATAATTACAATTATTCATAACAAAGGTTATCATAATTATTTAAAAATTGCTGTATTACAAGCTATTTAAACCACTCCTGTGTGTAAGAAAATTAATTAATTCCCACAAAAATTATACCATAAGATGATGTTGAAATAAATGGTGTATGATTTAACTTTTTTGGAGTCAATTTAAGACCGTACGTGTGATTCTTAAGGCACTGTTCTTAATCGTGCGACTACTACGCCGCCGCGTAATAATCATACGCTTGGTAATATTACCGTCTAATCCGGTCTCTAGATTGTCAAATATTAGACATAATAAATAATATATATGTATGTCTAATTTGTCAAAAAACAATAACAATATTACATACTTCTCCTTATGAAATACATTTTATACATGTGGTTGCTAAATTAACTGTATACATTAATATCAATGATTATCAAAATATGCTGACCCTTGAATATTTCGGTTTGATCTTTAATTTTGTGTTGCGGATCACTGACATTTGAGTTTCAGAGTTTACCGAACACCCTCACTTATATGTGCAGTGTTGCATCTAAAATTACAAAATAATGGGGGATTGATCCCAACTCAACTGAAAAATGTGGGGGATGTGAAAAAAAGTTGGGGACATGCAATTACCGAACAAAATTATGTACCCAAAATAATATATTTATTTACCCTGTATGCATTTTTGACATCAAACGACTGCTCAACAACGTATATATGAAAAATGTATTAACACAAACTAGTTAAGTGCGCGGATCAAACCCTCAATACACATGCCAGATAACCCATCCGGCTGCTACATCACCGTAGGGAACGTCAGTATCGCGTTTTCCGGATACAGAATAGCAAGATGGAGGATTATTATGGGAAGAGAAGAAGGTGATTTTTTACTCAGATCTATACTAAAAGTAGCTTAGTTCCTCAAAGATGTTTTTGTGCTTTGTTTGTAAGGAACAAGATTCGGTATCTAGTCATATATTTCTTCAGACCCTGCACCGCAGATTTATCTCTATATTGTCTCATAAATGTGCAGATTTGACCGTTTAGAAATTTGAACAGAGAGAACAACGCATTTTTCTCCCTTTCCGACATTATTTAAGCATGCACAGATAAAGTAAATCTACGAAACGTAAGTCCTTTGTGTTTAGAAACGTTTATAAAAGTAAATGACCAGTCGAACCTATTTTCCTGTTCGTCAAATGCGTTTGGACAAATAAACAATGTTACAGTATAGAGCGAAGTGATTTGTGCAGGGTTACAGCATAGACCTAGCGAAAATTAAAATACAAATATTTTGGTTGTTTTTTTATTTTCTTAGAACTATTTCCCCTTTTCCCATTTTCTAGAAACACAATATATGAAGTTCATAAAAATATATCGTAATGTAAAAATTATGAAAATAGAAATGAGTCCAACAACTTCATTTTGCTCTTGATTGTTTAAAAATTACCTTTATTCTATATATTTGAATTGCGGCGGCCGTGGCCGAGTGGTTAAAGCCGTTGACTTCAAACCACTTGACTGTCACCGTTGTGGGTTCGAATCCCGACAGGGACTTTGTTATTTTTTCATGTGAGGAAGCTATCCAGCTAGCTAACGGAATGGTTCTACGTGGGTGCCCGTTTGTGCCTGAAATATTGCACGGAAGGGCACCTGAGGTATTCCTTAACCAGTACAGCTGGGAATTAGTTGTGCAAGCAAGGATTGCTATATATGTTTTCAATCATTCTAAAATCCCGAAAAATAGGATCATCCAAAACAGATGAACTGCATTTGTTTGATTCAATGATTTCTCCTATGTATTGTTGGGAAGCGTTTGGTATGAAACTATTCATGAAATGTTAAAATAGAGAATTTTCAATTAAAGTATTATAAATAAATTCTGGGTCTTAAAAAATCTACACCCAACTGTATGATTTCTTTACACATTCACTCAAGATTGCTTTTCTACTGTTTAAATCTTTCGTCATTTAGAAGTGACAAAATATGTAAAATAGTGCACAATACTGCTTAAACGCATTACAATCTAATAAAATATGTAAATTTCCTTGGATAAACTTCGTCAAGAACACTTTTGATGACCTGGTCCTTTCTGAGTATTTTATAAATCAGAATATTAGTAATTTGTTACTTTTCAAAAATGTTGTTAAAAACCAAAAATTATGTTGTTTTTTTGCATGAGCCACAAAACATCATCTCCCTTTAGAAAAGGGCCGCCATCTTGGCATTGAATGAAAACTTAGAACCCCACATCATTGTAATAAACACGCAATTTGTGATGAATTTCATTATTTTCTTGACTGTGATAATTTAAAAGAAATCAAACACAAATGTTAAAGAATTAGAGGATATGTGTGTGTTTTACATGTAAGATTGAAATATAATTTTACTGAGTGAACACCAGATGCAATATTTAAATTTATTTCTGCCTGTTATTCCATTTAGTTATGATTTTCTTTTCATCCGCATTCAGATATAGTCCGGCTTCATTGAAAATTATATCTTATAAATTTCACTAGTGAGCCGGACTATAATATATTAAGAATAAAATCGTCTAATATATTACAATAAAACACTGGAAAGCATGAAATAAATAATATTATTGTCACTCAAATGAATACAAATCTGGATAAACTTTATAAACTGTAAAGGTCATGCTAAATTAACAAAATAATCTTTGCGTGGTAAAATTTTTTTCCAAGTTGTTCAATTAGATTTTCGTCACTTGTCATTCTCTCATTTTTTTTTCTTTATTACAATAGTATAATGACATTTGCATGAAGGTTAGGTGATTTCAATGAAAAACATAATTAAATTTAATTGAGTAAATAAACACTTACAATTATAGACCAGTCAAATAAACAACTTCAGGTGTAACGGGAAAACTCTTAGCACACTATCAGTTGTGGCATTATTTGCTATTTATAAAAAAAGAAAGAAAAAATCAATCAGCAGACATACATTAATTTTCACATTTCAATTTAAATCGAATTATATATGTTTGAAGGTTGGGCATTGAACTTAATTGACAAAGGCATCTTACAGATTATACTTAGTTTTCCCGCAACTACTTTCAACAAAGATTGCTGTATTTTAATGTTAAGTTCTATGGATGATAATACGAATTTTGATATTCATTTTTATTCTGTTTGTGAATATTTTAACATATGTTTGGGATATACAATATTCGCCAGATATACTAGTGACCGTCAGATAGTATCACACTTTTACCAGCTGGTGACCATACCACATTTTTTCCATAACAAATAGCAATAAGATATCATTTCTCAAAATAATTTATTAAAATTCATTCAAATTTGTCAGATTAAACAACGATAACTCTAATATATACATGTTTTGTTTTTATAGAGAAAAGATACATTCAATAGTCCTAATATATAGAGGATATTTGTTTGTTTGTGTGTAAGATGAAATTTAATTTAATCGAGTGGGCTTTAAAAACAGTATTCTCACGAGTGGCGTAGCCACAAGTGAGAATACTGTTTTTTTTAAGTTCACGAGATGAAATAAAATTACACCTTACACAACAAACAAACAAATTTTCTTTTTATTTTATGCTAAAAAACAAGTTTAAACGAAATTTCCATAATATTAACATAAATGTTAAAATCTGTTTCCCCATTGAGAGCCCCATTTAGTGCGAATTTCTCATTCAAAAACAAGAAGTCTTGAGTTGAAAAATAAGTCCGACAAACAAAGTTAAATGACAGTGATATTATTTATTTTGTTTAAAAAATATGAATGATCGCTTGTTTTAATAATAAAAACAAACAATTCTTGTAGGAGAAAATTCCAACCATCCATCCATATTTCTGTTACTTACTGGGAATTTATATTAGACCTGGCTTTGTTTAATGTAAGCGGCAGCCATTTTTTAAAGTTGTGTATTTCACGGGAGGAAAATAATTGTGTTTGATTCAGAGGGATATCATTTAGATTTGTTAGGCATATACCTTTTTAAAAGAAAGAATATATTTGAGGATTGAAACAGATAAAAAATAAGTGTTGACAGATGTGAAAACATGAAAAAAATCAGCTATGAAAATGGAAGACTTGGAACTTGCTCGGAACGCTGGGTGGTTTACTTGTTCTACTAGCTATAGCTGTCATTGCTTTTCAATTTTTCATAAAGCATACGGCAGTTATTACTCGTAGGATACTTTAATATGCCCAAATGTCATCAAGAGCAGTTTGCATGTGGAAGGAATGTATTTTTCAGACTGTAAAAATGAAACAAAAAATTTAGAGACGAAATTTGGTGATTGGAATTTGAATGAATAGAAATAAGTTTTCTTCTTTTTATTAGTTTTGACATTTAAGTTATTTATCAATTTCAGCTTTGCGTTTTCTTTAAACAGCCTGACATTGTCAGAATCGTTAGCAAAAATAAAATTGAGGTACTACATGGGAAAAATCTTAAAAAAGTAGTTTCGTCATTGAAAAGTGTGAAATTATATTTTGATAATTTTCACTGTGAAATTATCAAATATAATTTTTACGGATAAATCAGTAATCCACTGAAAAGCATAAAATAAAACATAATAAACTTTAAACTGTTTTTTTTATCTCAATCGCTATCGTGTTTAGCAACCATATCCCAGAAACTGAACATTTGTTATAAGTTGCAAAATAAATAAATAAATAAATACATGAATGAATGAATGAATGAATGAATGAATGATCATACAAGACATAACCTCAAGGATACATTTTTATTTGATTAAAGAATTATTATCGTGGAAAAATATAACAACTGTATTCTAAATATTAATGTTACATTTAAAATATAAAATGTTGTAGTATCTGTATTCACATCCTCATTTGTCCATAAACATGATAAAATATACATTAAAAAAAAACATTTAAAGATAACTATGCGTTGTCATTTCATACAATATTTACAGACACTTATTCAGCATGAAACATATTGATACAAGTAAAGAATGTTTATAGCCTGTAAGATTTTACCATACGCTTGAGCAATTCAAGATGTCTTATCGCCTTAAGCCGTAACTTACGTCTTATTTACATCTCATATATACCCACCTAGCAAAACTTATATAGAGAATATCCAGTGTTTGTAAACATCTCTCATTCACTAAGCACCATCTTAAGCAGTATATTTTGTTACCATTTCCCACCAACCTATAGAACCATCTAAAGCAGTTTATTCAGTCGTTGCTATCAAGTACCACCTACCTAGGCCCAACTTTAAGCAGTATATACCTGGTCTTAGTTAAGATCCCACCAATCTTACCCACTCTTAAGCAGAATATTCAGTCATTTAATAAAATCTTTCAACCTCCTATCACCGTCATAAGCAGTTTATTCCGTCTGTTAACATCTCCTATCCATCTATCACAACTCTCAGATTATACTTAGTCTTTGTTAACATCTCTACCACACATGGTATCGTATTAAGCATTATATTAAGTTTTGTTAACATTTCTAACACACATGATATCGTATTAAGCAATATATTAAGTTATGTTAACATTTCTAACAACACATGACATCGTATTAAGCATTTTATTAAGTTTTGTTAACGTCTCTAACACACATGGTATCGTACTAAGCATTATATTAAGTTATGCTAACATCTCTCTTCCATCTCTCATCCATAGCCTCTTTTATTAAAATTTAACTATAAAACTTCTACCCAATCGCCTTTGTTTAAAAGCCTTCTTCTGAGTAGATAGAGTGTCGTAATACGCCCGGGTATTCTATTTATACATTTTGGTTACCGGTTTTTATACAATAGACAAAGTTATTATAGATCTACGTATATTTTTTTTTTAAATGTACAAATGCATAATAATGTATATCGGTAATTTCTTTTTGTTGAAATAGACTAAAGTTTGCAGACACACAAAAACAACTATATCGAATTTCTACCAAAACTCGTTAAGATAACCTTGTATCATTCATTGTCCGCCTGATTAAAGGTTTTTCATAGAGCTGGGACATATTTTACAGTTCATTATCCAATAATAAATAGAGCTTATTCACAAAGATATATATCGCTGTAGACTTATTGGAAACAGTTAAAAGTTGGCCACCAAACAGAAAACATATATACATTCTATGTAAGTTCCATGTCTGAAACTTCATTATCTAGATTAGCGGCTCCAAGAGATTGTACCAGTCGAATGTATGTCGATAAAAACAAGTTAAAATCAATAACAAAAAAATACATAAATTATTCAAAAATTAAAAACAAATTTGTGTATTAGATATAAGAGATGTAATAAAAAATATAGTTTATTACATGTATTGTACTTATATCTATATCTGTTCGAACTAAAACAGTGACAAGTTAAACAGCTATAATAACTTGAAAAAAAGTTCAATATGTCATTGAAAATTAATGCAATTAAAGAAAATAAATAACTTTTCTTTATTGACTTCTTTTAAATGACATGAAAACGGATGATAATTTTTATTTAGAATGAGATTAATTTATAATAGAATATTATTTTGATAAAACGTTCTTTGATAAGTCTTCTTGCGCGAATTTACATGAATGATTTTTATACAAAGGAAATAATTGATATGACATAACTTTAAATGATGAATAGTTAATTTGATATAAAACCTTGACACAGAAAGGGTATTACGGTGTTCTTAATTTGTGGTAAGTATTCAATAATAAAATACATTTTGATACAGTAAGTAAACATCACCATCTTAAGATAATAAAAAAGATATAAAACATCTTATTGGCCGATATGTTAACAAGAAAGTTAAACATTTTTAAGGGAAAATAAATAGGAAAAATCAGCCAAATTTTAATTTGAAAAAGAAGTTTAACATAATTAGGAATTCGAAGATACTTAAAATTAACAAAAGTATGTATGCAAAAGTAGTCAAATGTCCGAGGACAAATTAAAAATACTTTGTAACCTTTGCAGAATGGCCTACTGTAAAGAAAACACTTCTTCTAACCTTCCCAAAGTAAATTTTGTTTCAATTTTATTAACGTCAGTCTCAATAACAACTAAATCGTTGTATCACAAAGGGTTTTGCTCCGAAGATGTTGATATGTAACGAATGTCCTCGTCAATTATAAATAAGTAGAATCTCTTAGCATAGATTATTAAGTTTAAATTCTTATTACTTGTCAGAATACCCTTTGAAAGAGCAGTGTTCGTTCTTATTCAATTGTGAACAGAGGTAGACTTAATCTTCATGAAAAACATTTAAATCAAATATCCTCTCGATTAATATTTAATAAAAGCAATAATCAATGAATGTGAATTTGTATGATAATTAAAAAATAGGTATACTCATTCAAAGACATCAACTGACTTATATCGATTAATAATGTAATACTATACAATTCTAGCAATTAATATTTTCTAACATTAATACTTTTTATTTACTAAACAAACATTGACTAGTAAGCATTTGAATATGATGTCATATTTACTAGTATAATGTCATAAACGAATATTTGTCAACCAAACCATCACACAACAAAACATACAGCCGGTATGAATAAAGACCGCCTCAGGCAAACCAAGCCGTATGCCTACAAAGTCCACAAACCAAGTGTGAGCGGCTTTACGACAATAAAACATTTTGTCAAGTCTACCTTAAAATGGTAAAAATAGGTTAATTCAGTTCTCAACGTATCTACCTTAAAAGTATTAAATACATGTATTAAATATATTTCGTTTATAATACCATTCATCGGTTCATTTTTCACTGTTTTACCAAATAGATATTTAATAGAAAATATAGAACTTTTTTGTCACTTCCTTCTATGATCATAAACAATCAAACATTAAATATAATGAGCTCTCTAGTATGCACATGACATCTACATTCTCATAGTCATAAAATGTGTATATTAATGAGACATAATTACTTAAAACTTACCGCAAGTTGTTCTTATGTGTTAAAATATTTATCCTGGACTTTCTCCGGCCATCTTGACATATCTCCAATGTAATGGCTTATGAAAAATGTATTTGTAACTTTATATTAACATATTTTTGATACACCTTATTGATTATCCATATTGGATTTCAGAGCGAATTGAATGTAAAACTACCATGTGACTTTGCTGTACATCAAACGTCCAATCATTGGGTAGTAAGAAATTGAACAAGTAAAAACATGTGTTTCAGTAAAACATAAATGATAGGTTTGCTCTACATATAAGATCAGTCGATAGATCTGAAAAGACACCAAGCCATTTCGTAAATACTTTAGGCCTTGAATGAAAATCATACCAGACCAAATTTTAAGTATTTAAGCGCGCTTAATTATAACATGTAAGTAGCGCGTCACATAACAGGTAGATCTATACGTAAATGGGCAAGGGTGTGGGTAAAGGATTTATCCGGAGTTGTAATATTCAAAACAAAAATGTCTTTACCTTATCTGATCCTGTTGTAAAAAAAGAAAAAAAACATTTAGTGTGTTCGTTAAATACCACAATTTGATTTATGCGTGATTAATAACTTATAATAGATAGCAATATTAAATTAAATCAATATCTTATAAAAATGTTCAATAATGCTTAATAAAAACAAAATTCGACACATATTAATATGTGATCATAAAATGTAGCTAAATGCTTAAGTATAACAAAGCAGTCACAAAGCCGCATATCATAAAGCTTTTTATAAAAAAAAACTTTTAAAACAGAGAAGCAGAGAAAATAAACACACTTTGATTCATGTTTATTCTTATGTTTGTTTGTTTGTTTGTTTGTTTGCTTGCTTGATTGTTTGTTCGTTTGTTCTTCTATTTATGTTAGGTCAGTAGACAAAATAGATTTTAACGAAGGCAGTTTACTAAATTTTCAGACAGATTTGAAATGTATTGGAAACTTTATCTGAACTTATCATTTACGATTTACTGGTGTGACAAAACTTAGCTGAATTGATTATTTAAATAATGTCAATGTACCAACTTGTTAATCCTTGTTGAAAGTATTTATTTATTTTGGTATCTACATTAAAATTAATGCTACATTTTGGATTAAAACAATCAAAGTTAAAAAGAACAAAGATGGGTTTATCAATGTGTCGAAAATGGATTTAGAGCATTCCAGATATAACGAAGCTACACATATAGCGCTGAACATGCACTAACTGTTATATGTGGTATATGTATCAACATGTTAAAGGAAATACATGTAGTACTTTGAGTTCCTTACAAAACTTCTAGATCATTACAATGTTATTCAATTGCCTAGGAGCGAAAGATCAAAGGATTTTACATTTTTCTACGATCAATCCGTATCTAGGTGAAAACTATTACTACATATCAAACATTAAAAGTTTTTGAGAAATTAACATAGTGGTATGTCGGGAAAAAATGGGCCCTCGAGTTCAACTACATGCTGCACGATATACAGGGATTTCTTTATATGCAAAATGTCTTTTCTATGTAAAGGTCAATTGCATATACATGTATTTAAATATTGATCGTTTTCTTTCTATTGTTTAAAAGATGATTTTTTAAGATGAAACATGTTTGAATGAATGCATATAGAACAAAACAGCCATTTAGTTAACTTAAAGTGAAACAATTCATGTTTTTGTTTTCTGTAGTCAGAGAAGTATTATACCTGATTATTCCTGCACCGCCGGAACTGTTTTTTCAAACTTCCTGTCCGAAATGAGTGTTAAAAACAACTCTATCACCTTTACAGTATTTGAACAGATTATTAGTTTTTTTGTGAGATTTATTTAGAATGAAAATGTGACGATTGTTTTCCTGACATGAATCATGTTTTCTATCAGAAAATGGGCTCTACAGCCTTTAACATGTCACCATCAGCATTTTACTGTAGCACCACATAAATAATAATCCAACGTACTAGTGGCAAGATGTCATCAGGAAACAAAGTTGTTGCTTTTCCGTCACATTACTACGCGGGAGAAATAATCTCTTAAAATTCTTAAAAGCATTAACGATATCTAGAGATCTGACAAACATTTAAAGCTTTGAAACGCTAAACTTTAAAAAAGACTTAACATTGAAATATTAAGAATAAACATATTTCATATTGAAAAAAATGAAACGTTTAAAAAGAAATTGTTTACTTATGGAAAACTTGCAATGATTCTTTATTCAAATTGAAAAATGGGCTAAATGGGATAGGGACGTAGTACATTCCCTTTGGACAATTATAAAATAGATTTCAGTCTGTTTTTTTTTATTCAGACACTTCATCGTGCGTATTTGCTACTTAAATTACGTCAAAAGTTTTACAAGTTTCCACCCTGCTTAAATTTCAGCTTTATTTCAAATCTGTAACTTGCATTGAAACCTTTCTTATATTGAGTCGTCTTCTTCTGCGCCCACTGGATACGCAAACCGTTATATTGTCGGGTTATTTATATCTAGAATTTAAATAATAATCTTCATAATTATACAAAGTTTAAACTAAGGTTTGAGCTCCTACATGTTAACGTGTTTTGGATAATTTCCCTAAAATAATAATTTCCAACTCTTTTGTTCAGTAAGGAGTATATTTCTCGAAAAATGTATATTTGAATACAAGTCTGAACGTTTTTTGACATGTTAATACTTGTTTGTTTCTATCATTTATACTAGTGTGTTGATCATATCAATCGATGGAAATCATTTAATAATTTCTGAAACGTTAGCAAATATTTTTTAAAACTTTAAAATATTGATCATGATCTTCTCGTCATAGACTTAATGTAATAATAATATCAACTGGTTCTATCCATAACGTATTCATAACTTGTGCCTTAACTTCGATTTATTTAACTAAACATTTATCAGTCGCTGTATACGAGGTTTTATATTATGACAGGACATTTTAATTCACAGTTTGATAAATAGATATTAAAAAAACCCTACAAAATCAATATTTCGTTCAATTTTAACGTTCTCAATTATTGACCATTATTGTAAAGATGGGTTTCGTATGTTTTTTTATATAATTGATAAACAAAATTGTTCAGTGTGTGTTCTGTATTTTATATTTACTTCGTTAAAAACTCTGGTCCATTTCTAGAAAAAGTTAATCATTGACTGTTATTTGTTTGTGTGATAATCACTAAGACTACAACACTGTCTATGGTCGTATAATAAATAAACAATATCATATCTAAAAAATTAACATGTTATTGAAAAATTGCCTTGGGATAAAAGAAGGAAAAATGCTGGATAGTTTTTTTTGTAATTTAAACTTATGAATACAAATACGCAGTGATTAGAATATTTATCTCGTTATCAACATAGACCTTTTGTAAATAATTTTAAATGTCGGATACATAGAAAGGAAGTTAATATACATAAGCATTTAACCGTCGGCACAAAAGAATTCTTAATTGTGCAAATCAATGTCCTACTTAATTGAACATGCTCTAAACATAAAGGACACACGCTTTCAATTTTACCTTTTATTTACTATAATGATCTATTTGCGTAAACACAAAGTACTTATTTGCTTTTTCTTTCTTTGTCAAACTTACTTCAAATATGCCGAACACAGTAGAGGGGCGTACGTGGCCGAGTGGTTAAGGTCATTGACTTCAAACCACTTGCCCCTCACCACCGTTGTATACAGTAGAAGTTCGCCTAAGTTTGCAAAGAAGTTATGTAACCAGGACATAAGAGTTTATATTTGCCACAGCTTTCGGCCTTGCGGCCTTCCTCAGCAGCATTTATTATACATACAGATATATCAAAACCAATTTAATAAAAAACAATCAAATCTGTATGTATATATATGACGTACGACGCGAGAAAAACGTACGTATGACACACCAATAAATGTGCACTACATCGATTTAAATGACGTCACTCTTCTTTCGTAAACACAATGTAAGTTAACACGGGAATACTTTTAATCGTGGGTTATTGAATTTTTTAAAGTTTACCTACGTCGGAATTATGAGGAACGGTTATAAGATGGAGGAGGAGTTTGAAGTTAGTATCTATACAGTATATTTTTATAGAATTAATTACAGGGATACTTAGACAAATGAATGACATAAATAGTAAATTGATGTTATTTTCTCAAATCATGCTAAAATGTCATTATTTAAAGTCATAGCATGAATTTCTGTATAAATACTATATATTTTGAGTTTGAAGCGTAATTATATTTTCATATATTGAACAAAACTAAGACGCCGACTGAGTCATCGAGTAGTTTTAAAACAAATCATATAACTGGAAAACCCTCTGGAAATTATTATTTCAGACATTCTGGAAATTGTTAGTCAGTCATTTGACAGATACATTACCGTTTTCATAGTTCTCTATGACAACTATTTTGAAGTCAAAATGCTTTAACCTGACTCACGTTGGTCAAGTTGGGAAACCACCATTTTATTCTTTATAAAGAGAAAAGTTGTGTTCCTCTGACTGCTAAGTGTTTTCATTTCGAGGACATTTATAGAATATTGAAAGAAAAATTCAAATCGTACAAATGAAAATTTTGCCTATGTCTCCCTTCATTAAAGAATTGAAAGCCATAAACTAGTATTATGTTACCTATTCAGGTGATATCATGATTTTTGTACCGTTATTATAAAGATCGTTGCCTTTATAAGGTTCAAATACGTTGTTTTTACATTCATCTTCAAGGTACATTTCGTTCAATCTGTCTGGATGAGTTCATTTGATTATATTTTTAAAAAGATTGACTATTATAAAGGCCATTGAACAATTATGATAGTTTATTATGAAAATTGCCAAAAGATAAAATATGATAAATTGCCTGCAATATAAAAGGCCTGCTCCAATCTTTTTATCAACGCAGCATTAACGACATATTCCGAAGGATATCTATAGAAATTATTGTGATGCATGTAGGTTATTTATTTTTCAGATTGACTATTATCTATAATTTAAAATTGAAACCTATTATGAAAAAATCTCAAGTTGTTTTGACTTTGACCTTTTCACCCACCATTTATACTTGGATAGGCATAATGTCACTTTAATTGATGTTAAACTATGGATCTATTTATTTGTTATTTTAAAGGTAATGGTATACGGCGTAGTGTTGCCACACGTGACATTGAAGAAAAGTTTGTCTCTTCAGTCAGAATGTCAGTTTGCCTCTCTTATTTTCTCACAAGATTGGCCCAATATACTTTTTTATCATGCCATTACTATGACAACTGCCTGATAAAGCCTGTCTGAGAACAGCAACTTTTCTCAGTCAGTGACTTGAGAACACTTTTCCATGCTTAAACCTATGGAAAAGTCAGAGTACATCAGATTTTTCAAGCACCTCCCACTTTTTGCCGGACTACTTTCACAATGTAAACAGCTTAAAGCATTGCAAAAAATAACAAGATAAAACAGCCTAATAAAACATATTTATTCAAAAAAAATGTTACATAAAATAAAAAATGATTTTTAAATGATTTAATTTTAATTAAAGGTATATTTACACAATTTCTTATTAAGATGCTTACATCTTTAAAAAGCATCTTCTGCTCTTAGACATCTAAAACAACAACAACAACAATATTAATAATATTAAATAATTAAAAAAAGATGAATTCTTAGTGACAAAATCAGAGTAAGGACAGGAAAAAAACATTAATAATATTTACATCAGTCTCAAGTTTCACAAAGATAATTATAAATAATACAAATAAGCACTTTTTAATCTTAATTTGGCAATCCCTCATCTTTATGGCAACGTTCAATGTGCATTGGGATGATTTGTTGGAAGTTCAAATGATGAATATTGAAGAAATTTATGACAAGAATGAACTTGAAGTCAATACTGGTATTGATCCATCAATCTTTGATGAGAAATTTGATGAAGAAAAACAATACAATGTTACAAAGTTATTGACTGATTCACAGCTGTCCGAGCATTCGAAGACTCCTGTGTCAACAGAATGTCTTCAAATTCCTGAAAGTGCTGCTAAATGTTCTCAATCAGCATCTGCTCAATATCCTCAAGTTGATGAAAATCACAGTGCTGTGCCTGTCCTTACTGATGTTGCCTCTGAAAATATGAACAAAGGCTTTGTGATGGTTGATATGGACTCGGCATTTAACGAGTCGGAAAAAAAATCAGCAAATAAAACGTAAAACTAACCAACATATAAACAGGTTAAAATATTTTCTCAAACTGAAAAACAAAGCACGAGAGTTCCATACCATCCCAATGACGGAGCTGGATGAGCTTCTTGCCATGTTCCTTCTCTCCATTAAGAAAGAAGATGGAACAGACTACGAGCCGAGTAGTTTACACGAGGGTACATTTCTACAGTTGACAGAGTTCTCCAGGAAAATGGGTTCCAATTTACCATAGCCAAAAATTCAAGACAGGGATTTCCCCTAACAAATCAGACTAAATCGGTAATTACAATTTATGTTTTCTTTCAGTTCCTTCAGACAAACATAAATCATTTATAATTAAACAATATTATTACCTTGTTTTGAAAAAACAACAAACACTTATATAGGTGTGGTCAATACAGGCATTTTATTCATTGATAATTACAAAACACAAGCACACTGCGATGGTTTCTACGCCAAAAATGACCAGACATATGGTCTTTTGAGTCCATCTCTTAACACAGAAGATGAGAAGGGACAAAAATCACTTTCAATGTCCAAGAAACCATCTACACTCAAACACTTATTTAAATCCTTGACATATGGATGAATATTCTTGCACTCTGCTTCAATCTTACAGAAAATTTATTGGATCTGAAATAGATAAATTAACATGATAAACCATGAAACATTTGAAATATCTATATTTTGAACTTGAAGCACTGTACATTATTTCATGTATATAGCTCTAATGTCGTTAAAACATGTATGTAAATAAACTGTTGTTGTTGTTGTTAAATCAAAACTTTACTGTAACCAAATTCCAAAGAATCAAAATAGTAATCTTTAAAATGGGCGGGTGGGTGAGGAAATTAAACTAACCAGTTTATATTAACTGCCTGTATCTGACCTCAAAGTGACTATAACACGTTACAACCCGGTTTTTATATTAACCGCTACCCGTTATAATTACCATATTTGGTAATTTCTCATGCAAAACATGACTTCAGTTATAACATAGAACAATAATAAATATATTTATATCGTCTAATTTAATAATCTTTTGGAAATTAAATAAATCCAGCAAAAACCCGACGTTTCAAGATACATGTATTTCATCATTATAAACTATACGTTTAATCCCCCCCCCCCCGACTTATTTTGCTGAAAATAAAAAAAAAATCCTTTTATAAATGATCTTTTAATTTTCTATATATATCAGCTATTGTTCAAACAACAAAATGGTTAGCATGTAAATTTCAGGCAAAAACAAAAATCTGAAAAAATCAGGTATAGGCAACAAAGAAAATGCTGCCCAACCAATAACAGATGAAGAGATTGACAAGCTTTATGATACCGGCCAACTATGTCTTTCTTCACCACAGTCTATCATCAACACTTTGTGGTTAACATTTACCATACATTTCGGCATGAGAAGTGTAGAAGAACATTATCACTTATGGTAACTTTAAACTTCATCTCTATTAATTAAAAGATAGTTAATCAGTCAGATTATTAAACCTAAACATTTAAAACTTTTTTATTTAAAAATCACTTATCTCAAAATCTCTGATCTATCTTCTAGTAACGTTTTTCTGGAACGCAAACGTTAAAATATGTTGAGAATGCCATTCAAAATGAAATCCATGTGGCCGAGCTTCACCGTTTCACAACCTGAAATTTGAATAAAATTATAATTTTAGTTGAATACTTAAAACTAAAAAAAAAAAAAAAAAAAAAAAGCCCATAAATTAACATGCAAATGTTTACATGGTTTATATTTAAAATTGTATAAAAACATTGTTTTCAGTTTAGGCGATGTACAAGTAAAGATCTATGCGGAGGGCACTGAGATTCTGGAACTTACAGAGCGCCAGACTAATACACGCACTGGAGACAGTGGTGGTTCTAGGAAGGTTCCTCCACGTATGTGGTCTAGTAGAGATGAGCGGGATCCGGTATCTGCATACAGATACTATGCGGCCAAACGTCCACATGGATTCAGTCGGGACTCGGACCCATTTTATTTGGCACCAAGAACAACCCCACCTACAGAATTTGACCAGTGGTTTTTAAAACAGCGGGTTGGAATAAAAAAAATGGCACACTAATGAAAACAATGACTGTAAAATCAGGCATTACACGGCACCTTACCAACCATTCTGCCAGACAACACACTATACAAAAGCTCAGGGATTCGGACCAGGCACTTACTGATATCATGCATATCACCGGGCATGAATGTGTAAAAAGAATAATCAATTTCAGCAATATGTCTTTGAAAAAGCAAAAAACTTGCTCTAATATCTGCCACGTCAGTGAGATCTATGAATACAAATAAATCTGCAACATGTACAAATGCTTCTTACCTTGACAATTGGACTTCTGTCCCATTGCAGTCTCCGCTGCCTGTTTTGCCATCTACACAAATCGAACGTCCAGTCTCTGCTCCAAACACTCAGTCTCAGGTAGTCAATGTTCAAACTGTTAATTACCCCACCCATTTCACTTAGGCGGCTGGAAATGCTCCAGGTCATGTGCAGTCAATGTTTTATGGTGCTACTGTCCATATACAGAATTTTAACATGTACAGCATGCCTCCAAGGAACGATCAAGACAGTAGCAGTCATAATTGAACAGTTTTGAAATATTTCCGTTGAACAGCTGAGGTGAGCATGTGACCAAGACTCCTTCGTCCAAATCCGTTATGTTAACTGTTTAACTGTTAATATTTGGCTAACAGTTTGTAAAACATTGTTCTTTTTGTATTAATCTCCTTAATAGCTTTAAAAACCACACTTGTTATCCTGTTAAAGCACAATTAAATTTTCCAGTTGAAGTCTGTTTCAGCCGGCGGCCATTTGCTAAATTTGTTTGAAATGGTAATATGTTCCTACGCCAGATCAGCACTGATGATATTTAGTGTTGGTATTGTTAATTGACTTTGCTGAATATTTATAATACTCAGCAAATAAATTGTTAAAGCAAATTGTACCAAAAATTGTGTTGTGTTATAAAATTATCGGTAAAAACCCTTGGACTACTTTTTCGGCGTAAAACCCTCTTGTACAAAGTGGTTACCGTACTTTCAGAATTAGGGCCCCGATTTAAAATAATGAGATGCAATATCATAATAGGCATGATAAAAAGAATAACAGGTTACTGTCTTTTGAAAAAGGGATTTCTCAGACTCGGCTAGATATGGTCCGGAAGGGGCTCGGCAAGCCCTCCTCCTTCCAGGACCATATCTAACCTCGTCTGAGAAACCCTTTCTCAAAAGACAGTAACCTGTTATTCTCTATATAACATCCGTAAACTCCCTCCTCAAACATGAACAACCAGTTTTTTGTCCTGTTACCAAGCCAAATGTAAGCGTCTTTATAGATATCTGCTAAACCTGGTAAAATAAGAAATAATGGTTGTTATATTGAACAAACTATGATAACAGAACGGTAAATTATTGAGGTTAAACATCAATAAATTGAATATATTCAATTAATACTAAAATTCATTTGTAATTCCATGTAATACCATACCCTTTCACAAGCCTTGTTGAGAAGACTTTATAAATTGATAGGTTACAACAACATCAAAAAAGCCATTGGCTATTTAAATATTTCGTGAAATAATGTATCAGTCTAAGATCATAATATATGTATCTTAAATGTGTATAGTACGTGCCGACTAACCATTGCAGGTTTACAAGCAAAATATCAGAAAACAGTTTAGTACCATTTAACCTTAAGATTTCATAGCTGCATAGTTTTACAACGTATTGCGATAATATGAAAGAATACTAATTGTTATCTTGGTATAAATGTAGCTGTCTAAGATCAAAATATTTAAAAAAAAATATTTAAAAAAAAAAAATCAACGACATTATGCGAATCCATAGACATATAGTGATAGAAAAGTTGTAAGTCAAAATAAGTGTACATTTTGCCATAATTCTTTTTTCAATTTTATAAATAAAAGACTGAAACGTTTGGCAAGAAATAATCCTCACAAGGTTAGTTAGAAAATTATGAGTACCGTATAACTTAATTTCTTTATGATTTTTAAGTCATTATCTGACAAATTTGAAACTTGCAGAAAGACATAGGTTAATCCTTTATTTGGGATTATTTAGATTATCTCAGTAGGTTCCTAATAGCTAAGTGGAATAGATTTGATAACCCAGGACAGAAAAGGCTTAATCTACTGGTTACATTGACCTTGAAAAAGATAATATGCTCGAGAAGACACCTGAGATACAATGAAATGTAGACAGAGACTATTAGGATTTTTAGGTAAATTAGCAAGACAAAGGGTGTTCATGTACATGCGTTTTCAATTAGATTGGTCGCATTTGTTACTCTTATACTAAATATAGTACTACATAATGCTAACTGTCAAAATTTATCTAGCCGTAATGGCGCATTATAGGTGACAGACCTTAACTTGCTTAGCAATGAATCTGAAAAATTACCTAAGATACTTACTCAGATATTTTTTAAATCAAATGCATTAACCTAGACGTATAAAATACTAACATCCGTTGAAACAATATATTTATATTATTTCTCCTCTTTAATTTGAACCCTTTCATAAATCAGTTCACTGTGTTCTTAAATATTTACCAACACAATTAGTTGAATTAAGCGACTTTAGACAAATAAGAAATAACCAGTTGATTTTGGCATATACATGTAATGTAAGGCACTCAAACCAGTTGGTTTAACACAGCCGGAGCAAGCCACAGGTAGCCTCAGCTTATTGTTTAGTACCAGTTGGTTCTAGAAACAGATAAAAGGATTTTCCTAAAAAGGTTATAGATTTCTACACAGTCTTACTAGGATAAATTATGTATAAACTGAAGACCGAGCGATCATTAAGTCATCCAACAATACCGGCCATTACGGGAATCCACGTGCCACTAAGTAGCTTAAATAATTTAAACAGTCATAAATCACATTACAAACTGAAATCTGTTATTCATATCAAAGCTAATATATTTGTTCTAAAATACAAAACAAAAAAAAAAACAAAAAAAAACAATTTCCAAGTATTTTTCAATGGATAGGGGTCCCCCACTTCAATTCTGAGTACATCCGGAAATCAACAAAGTTTACCAGTAAGCTTCTTGCGTTTAAGATGCATAAATTGAAATTGATATACTTGTTAAAATTTCCTAAATTTTTCATTTTTATATAAAGTTTTAATCACAATGCGTTCGTTTTTATAATAGCATTATATCCAGTTTAGATACAATATCAGATTTTTTTATTATTTAATAAAAAGAACATAAGACGACATTCCAAAATAAACAGTCATTTATGTAAAATATTCATTCAGCTTCTGTTAAAAGAAGTTACGGTAACTTTAAAAGACTATCGTTTTCAGGTTCGCCAGATATTTATTGTACTAATGACCACCACCCTCACCCCCACCCAAAAAAAATCACTTTCTTTAAAGGCACTTATGCTTCAGAAAAATTAATTTGCTTTTAAGAAAGGGCACACATAGAGTTCTCGGTTTTTGACAAATGTTAGATTCTTGTTACCTTAAGATATAATATAACTGTGAAAAAAGATGTGATCAAAGCAGCAACATTTAACCAAAGTAGTTTTGTGACTTTCATATAAAATACTTATTCCCTTTATTTGTACATATTGTCAAAAAGCAACATATTAAAAAAAGGTTAATGAGTAACGTTTTTATACTATAAAAGTACACTTAAATTAAAAAGCATTTAAGGAATCAAAATAAGAACATTTCTAATATAAGCTGTGACCTGTTTTAACAAAATAGTCGTCTTAAAATATGTATGATTCCTAATGTGGGACTCGTGAAATAGCTCTACTTGTCATTTGTAAGCATAAATATCCTTGATGTATCCAGAATCAAAGCAAGAAGACTCAGTTGTGATTTTGTATTACTTACGAGAAATGAGAATCATTTTTCGGCGTCTAACACTTAATATGTTTTTCTTTTATATATTTTACTATTTTTTTCTAGTTTTGCCTTAAACCAAGAATTCAACAGTTTTCTATAATTCTGCTTATGTGCAAGAATAACTATTAATTACTTTTTTACATCCTTTCCGTGCATCTTAAGGTAAGACTAATACATGTATATTGATCATGTGTATTTGCAAGACTTAAAGGATCGAATGTGTAAAATAAATCATTAATACTGCCAGATTGGATTACTATTCAACAACAACAAAAGCTAATTGTTAGTTTCTGTAAGTTTCACAAATTTGAATTTCTTACGATGAAAAGATAACGCATTAAATTGTGAATTAGAAAAGCTCAAACATATAACAAATTTGGTATTGATACGTCATGAGAACAATATTTCAATGTCAATTTCAACAGTAGCAAAAAAAAAAGAAGCAAATCAGTTAAAACCACCACACCATCTGACTGTCGTACAAACATCAGAAATGGTTGCTAACGCGCTCTTTTGTATGACATCGACCCACAATAATCTTTGTAATTAATTTATATTTCTAATCTGTGCCTCGGTTATTGGTTCATCTGTTGAAAAAAGATAGAGGATATTGAAAGCATGTTGTATCTTTCTCGTTACCCTGTGATAAACCTAAATAGGTAAGAACTACTGTCGGTTATGCGTTAACATGAATATGATATTTCTTGAACGACCGCGCATTTTATGTGGATAGTATAGTTTCATTTCATTTCATATGTCCCTGTTAGAGAGGACCACCACAGAACGTTATTTCAATGCTGATGACTTTGAAGGTAATACCCGACGAAATGAAACTTGCCAGAGAAGTAAGAGAAATCCCGAATTAGGTGGATTCAAATTTTCATAGTAGATGTAGATTGTTTGTAGCCCATCTATCAAATCCGATACGCAAGAAGCTAAGGGCTAAATTTACTAATAAAGGTCAATATATACTTTTACGTGGAAAGTGTATTTACTTATTATTTACTCGGTTTGGGAAAGATTTGTCTACTATATCGAAAATGTTGTATTTGTTTTGAAACAATAATGGATTTCCACGTCATAGGTAGCACATAATTCCATATCTATTGGGATTGCAACGTACAGTGATACCATTGTTCTTATGTGAATCCTCCCCGATTGCTTAAGTCTCTATCTGTTATAAAGTATGAAAAATACATAAAACTGAAATCACAATATCTATGGTATTACTATTTTGAGTTCGGTTCTTCAGGTTTTGTACAAAATCAAAGGCTATTTTTAAGCTGACAATTGTAGAGTTGCCTTATCCATACTATTATGTCGACGTCAGAAGTTGTTTTATGCATAAATAATAATTAAAGAAAGCACATGCTTTATATATTATATTACTGATGCCATGCGTACATTACATTGTATGATACTTTTTTTTGGTTGTCGTGGTTTACGCCAATTTAAACATATGATTTGGTTAACTTTTGGAGGTCAGTCGCATATACAGACTTTACTGAATAATTTACCAGTTATCAGGTGACCGACTTCTTATCCAAATTGATTTTTTAATAATCAGTGACAGACAAAAACGGAAAGACTGAATGTCAGAAATCATTTGTCACGTATAAATATCGCAACTTAAGATACAGTTTTAATATCCTAAAACAAATATCTGCCATCCCTGCATACGTTCAGGACGCCAGTCGAGATAAGTTCACTCCTGACTGACCTCACACATACTTTATCACTTTTAATGTTCCCTTTCTCTCATATGCAGTCCCCTTAGATGTAAATCGCATCCTAAAATGCGGAAAATATCTGACAAAATATACCCTCAGGGGAAATCATACCTTCAAAGGTATAATTTGTTAACCCGAACCGCTTCATCTAGAATTGAAAGGGAGATAGATGATGTCTTTAAAATTCCGTGTGTCATCTTTTTTTTATCTTCTTTGGCAAACTGAAAAAATAGATTATATTGTTTTAAAGATTATATTTTTGGGATAGGGCGGAAATCGCTAATTTAAAGGAAAATCAATAAGGCTCTGTTTTGCAAAAATTGATGTTTTTAAAAAAGTTTATGTCACGAAGTTGTTAAATAATTAATCTTTAAAATCGAAAAACGTTTGATCTTGATTGTTTTTAAAGTAACATTTGAAAAGGCAATTAGGGATAAAAGAAAAAGGCGGGTCACCTTATTACGAGGGTTGTCCGTAAATTTCTTG
Organism: Ruditapes philippinarum; assembly: GCF_026571515.1. Taxonomy (NCBI): domain Eukaryota; kingdom Metazoa; phylum Mollusca; class Bivalvia; order Venerida; family Veneridae; genus Ruditapes; species Ruditapes philippinarum. The sequence goes on from NW_026856164.1 coordinate 65,119, forward strand.
GAACACCATATCTGTTATTATTTATTGTATAAAATGTTAGAATTTACTATTTGGAGAACATACGAATTGACATTTAATGTTTTAAATTCGAATATAAAATAAGTCTTTATTTACACAATAGATAGCTGTCTCCAGAGTAACAATATCATGGAGATAACTATTGGTCTCATGCATAAAGTTAAAAGGACTATACATTTTGACTTTTCATTCAAAATATATTAAAATTATTTTTTAATAGCACACACGTGCGTTCGTTAGATGTCATTTTCGTTTAGTTTTAAGTCAGTACAAATAGTGATTTATTGGTGTGATTATCTTTAATGCCCGAAAAATGTAGAATACTAAAATTATAGTTCATATAGTTCATATATGGGATGAAAAGATGTAATTCTTGATTTTTCTTTTGTAAGTTAAAGCCTACAGAAAACAATTATTCGTGTACAACGATCTTATACGTAATATTGCAAATTAATGTAATTATGTTTTCAAAGTAAATAAATAATAAACTTAGATTAATTTTCTTTTTATAATCCGCATTTAGTGCCTCTAAAACAATTTTTTTATTTATCACTACGTAATATTTTCGGACATTACGAAACAAGTTGCATAAAAAGGGATTTTATTTCAGTGAGATCGAATTTTCAATAACTAGATCCCCCAACACCAATTGACACAAAAACAAAAGTTATCATCCGGGAAGGAATAACAAAACTTCCGGTATAGCCCTCGCATAAAAATAAAACATCACAATTAGTCTACCTGGCTTAGTCTCAGTCCGCAGATCACCTCTAGCTACATAGACAATTAAACGACAGGCATCATGGTTTTCACATTGAAAAAAGCAATATATTTCATTCTCGGTTTGAGCATGATATTTATTGCAGTTTATGGTTTTGAAATAACTACAGGATATTTTACTGTCAAGAACTATAGAAAGGACTTAAAGTCGTGTGCAGTACAGCTTTTGAGCAAGGTAATATTTGTCAATTTAAATTATTGTTCTTTATATATGATTTAAGTTCATTTTCTTGTATGTTGGGAGCACGTGATTTGATTGCAGTGTTTCAGTTATTGTATCAGTTACTTTTAGGGGCATATACTATAGCAAAAGGCACATTATAGGTTGTATGTATTTACACAACTTCGTATGATCTTATTAATATATGACGTAAACGTAACACTAAAGACCAAATACAAATGGTTGTTAACGCGCGTGTTTTATATAATATTTTTTGTTTAAATACGTGTATGTAACTTAATTCCATTCAAGGGTTAGTAACTTTAACATAATTGTAAGATAATTTTTTTTACACTTTTTTTATTATTATTGTTTAATTACTTCTTTTTCCCAAATAATATTCATGAAAATCAAATAAAGGATTTTAATCCTTCTTTTTCAGTTTAAATAAAGATGTTTAAAACTTTATAAAATGGCAATTTTTTTTTTAAAGAAAAGTCGTATTTATGTTCGTAAAGACGAAAAGATAATCTGAACGACTAATAAATCCCTATTACCAATTTTTGAAATTGTGCATTATCACTATAAAGGAAGTTATAGCTACTTTTAAAGCAAAATAGCTGTGCTTGCTGTATTTTGAAAAGGCTACACATAAACTTAGCAAACTTTTCATTGTCTAAAGGAGTTTTCTCAAAAACGAGCTAAATTATCCTTCTTTTCTTCGCTTGAAACGTTTTTGTTATCAAATCAGTTATTTTTTGAATCGATCAATGTTGTATTTAAGGTATGAGCCCCCTAATGGGCACTATAAGGAATTATAAACTTGACAACATAGGTCAATTATACACCTTAAAGGACACAAAAATGCAACATTTAAACATAGTTTAATGTATGGTTTACGAGTTATCGATTTTTTTCTTACGTAAATCTTGGCTATTAGCAGGGCTCTTTTTCAGAAATGAGAAACTCTTAATCTTCTATTTAATAATCATTATGAGCACATGTTTTCCAAAAGAACATTTAAAAAAAAAGCATTCTGCTAACAAATAACCCAGAAAAATTATTGTTTCTACTCAAAATGTTTGAAGTATGTATATGAATGTTACCCTACCCCATCACTTTTAAGTAGTCGTTTGATCAGTTTTCTACTTGGAGGGCCCTATTCAAAATATCCCTAAAATTTACTTAAATCAGGGGCTGTTTACAAAGTCTGCATACATTTTCTTTTAAAGCATTTTGGTTGCGTTTGTCAAATATAAAATACTTTTATGGTCTAGGTTTGATTTTATTAAAATTTAAAAAAAAGTTTGGGCCTCGTTAATGGAACGAATAGAACAAAACATTAATTAACAGTTTTATTTATTCGTTATTAAAAACAAGGAGTTAGCTTGAGCAAGAATGTTTACACACGTTGTTTAGAACCAGTTGTTTCTAGGAACGGATAGCGGGAGTGTCTATAAGCTTTTAGCTTTCTACACAGTCTAACTAGACTGAATCATGTATAAGTTAAAAACCGGGTTATAATTGGGTCATTTTGTATTATAAGCTTCCTTCTAAAAAGATTGAACTTTCTTTATATAATAAATAGAAGCATTTATGAACGTATGTCTTATTAAAGCAATTAGCGAGTAGCGAGTTTATTATCTCTCTTTATAATTAGTTACAAGAGGCGACGCGTGTGCATGTGTGTGAATAAGTATATACTTCGTCTTCGATCCCTGACTTCTGCCTACATAATTGGATTTTTTATATATATCTGAAAGTCATAGTTAGACAGTATGTCACTTACATAATCACGTGTCTATTGATCTAAGGTCTCAACAAATGATTCAACTCAATATTGTCATAGTACGTTGTGAAGAGCAGTTCAGCGATCGTGTCTGTTCCTTTTGACTACAAGTTCTTCGCTTAAGGGCAATGTAGCATTACCGGATTATCTTATAGACTTCTGTTCTTCTTGAGTTTGTATATGCTTTATGATTTTATGTAAATACTTACTCAAGTCGATTCTGCGAATGTCATGCATTTTTGTTGCGATTAATGCTTCAAAGTGAGGGATTATACTTAATCCAAATTTGTTCCAGAAGTATGATATGATATAAAAGGAATTGGTACACAGGGTCACCATCAAAAAGTATCAGTAACTTTGTATTTGGAGCTATTTTGCCATATGACATGGATTTCCACGTCGTGTAGTGACATTTCTAGTTCTTGTTTTCAGAATGTTATTTATGTAGATGCTTTAAACATGTTTCTCCTTTTTGTTAAGAGCAAAGGGTTTAAAACTTAATAGTTATACTTAAAATAAGTCATGTTTACTTTATTTTAAATAGCTAGAATATGGGGTTCATATGTCCGAGCTGACAGGTAAATGTGAGAAAATTACATCGTATGAGACGCAAAAAGCTGGAAATTCCTATGCAAAAACAGATGTCATGGAAAAGAAATTTACCAACCCCGTAGATGTAAGTATGTCACAAATTCAGTTTTTTAATAAAATAACTAATTCATTTATTCATTCTAACGGACTTTAATACCTTATATAAGAAGTAAGCAATAAGCTCTTTCTAAACCCGTTTTATAGTTTATTTGATAATAGCAAATAGCAAATTCATAATTGCACATTAAAACTCTTTTTTTTTCTTATATTTTCAAGTATTTTTCATTTTATTTTATCAACCAAATATTTAAATGCTTTAAGTTGGTTATACTCTTAGTTTCAAGTATTTTTGGCTATACACATACTTTAGTCTTTTTTATTATTTCTTATTAACCAAAGTGATTATTTAAACGCCTTTTTGTTGGTTATACTCTTTGAAACAGCTCATTACAGCCATTTAAATAGTTCGATGAAAATTATTGAAAAAAGCTTCGAAACACGTGGCTATTTCCTTTGTATTCTAGGCAAATCAAACACTTTCATGTCGTCACAATTTGAGCCCCAAGAAAAAATGTAACCAATGTACAAGCATCTGAATATTACTGTTCAATCATTCTCTATTTCCCTGTCGTCATAATAATAGAACAATACGCTAATCAAAGAGCGTGCTCTATTTTCATCCCTCACATACAGTGCGTTGCTCGTAAAAAGTGCAGGTAACTTCTCTCTGCATCATCAAATGTAACGCACTGTCCCTTTTTTGTAAACCATTAACTTTTTGATTAAAACATTTTCAATAGATAGGTATCGACACTTGGATACAAGTATTCATTTTTCAGTCAATGTCACGATCAAATCCCTAAATACACTGCGTAAAATGTGATTAAGGCATTTGTCATGCTAAGATAATTATTTTTAGACATTATAAGTAGGGTATATATATCAATGTCTGATTATGATATATAAAACTCTAAGTAATTTTTTTAGTTACTTGCACTACAGATGTATATAAGGTAAATTAGGACTATGAAACACGGAAAAGGAGTAAAAATATAGAGTGAAAAAAAAAGAAATCCCCTAAAAACGCACAAAACTAGAAAATACTAAATGCGGCAGACTCTTTAACAGAAGCTTGTTCCTAGAGGATTCTGGTTATTTCAATAGCAATTTAAGCAATGTTTATGGTGGCGTCCGTGGCGCTGTTCTTAAGATCGTTGACTTCAAATAATTTGCTCCTTACCGGTGTAGGTTGTACTCCTAACAGGAACTTTGGACTTTTATGTGAGGACGCTATCCATCTCGCTTTCAAAAAGTCAATGGTTCTACTCAAGTGACCCTTTGTGTCTGAAATAATGCACGGAAGGTACGTGAGGTCTTCCAACACCAGTAAGGTTGGAACGTATAGCCATTTTACCTATATTGTGTCCGTGAGACATGGAATCTAAATGGACAAACAGAAAACAATTTTATATATAGCACAATTGCTGTCTTTATTTTTATTTCTATACTTACGAAATTTATTACATAAAATGATCTCTATTTTAGACCTTTGAACCCATATTTTGGGAAGAGGTTAAGGGTATCAGACCTGGCTTTAGATTTGACTTGTTTTTTTCGAATCCAAGCGGTGTACCTTACGAAGTGTAAGTGTTAATTTACTTGTATCATTGTATTTAATTGTCTTACTTTCACAATTCGTCATTCCTTTTAAGAATCTTATTTACTTAACTTTGTAGATATCTGAATAAGTGTCCAAATGTTTATTGAAATTGTGCATAATTTGTCGTTCAGACATTTATTGCGTAATTACCGAGAATCAGCAATGTACGTCTATTAGCCACTTAATTTATTCATGCAATGTAATATTTTGCAATATAAATGTGTCAAACACAGAAGAATATGTAATTTCAACCAAAACGAAATAGAATTCGGGTATTATATTTTTAGTTTCGTTTCTTTCAACGTTTTCGTCCGAAGTCTATAATACATGCAGCGTTGTAAATTAACAATACGGCTTTATTGAGTGATAAAATGACCTGCTTGATTTACCCAGAATGCATTTTTGACTTAAAGTTACCTAATGTTGTACAACTAGGTGTCTAATAGTTTTAAAAGGGGCATTATTGAGATTTGTCTGAAAATATTTTTTTTTTTTTTTTTTTGAAAATAATGTTCCATTTAATGTAGGTCTAACCCAATAAAGGGTTGAATAAAATTCAGGTTAATCACTCATTCCGTTTTTTCCTGACAACTTAATCTTATTATGTGAAATGACCTGAAATTGCGTCTCAACTATTTTCACTCAAAACGGTCTCTAAATAACCAAAATTATGGTTTTCAGTTTTTTTTTCTAAGTATATTTCTGAAAATAATTTGTGTTCATCTAGAAAAATTCGAATGTTATGCTTAAGGCTTTTGGAGTTCCTTTAAATATTTAGTCTTGATTAATCTTCAATAACGATCAGCATAACACAGTAAAATACTGAAACAGTTATAAATCCATTTTAATCTATGGTTTGTGTTATGAGGATGACTTTAAATAACGTTATTTGATATATATAATTCAGGCTTCAGTCGTCATTTTTTTTGCAGCATCAACATTATTTGTATCAGCTTTACAAATGCGTCACACGAACTCAAACTTTAGTAAGTTTTTTCTATCTTTAGTAAGTTTTTCTATCTTTATTGATATTATCTTTTTAAAAATATTTGATAGGATGGTTGATGTTTAGAGAATGGGTTATTACGTGTTTTCTGATATACAAATAAGATAGTCAATACCGTCTATTTTTAACATGGCATTGTCTGTATACTAATTAAATAATGTGGGTACAAATATGCTTTGCTATCAAAGAAGTCTCGATGTCAAATAAGCTCCACCCCGTCGTAGGTTAAACTGGTGGATCGTGTATTTCATTAAAGTAAGATACTTTGCAAGGGTTTTTAAGGTTCGATCGTGTGATGCTTTTGAATGTCAAAAAAAATCACAGAGCATGTTTGATTTACAGTTGTAACATAGTCAACTAGGAGACCACACTTTTATGTTAATTAATTATTTCTTTAATCAGTAAGTTGACACGTTTAATCATATGTCCTACATTTTTAAACTTCTATAAATACTTACATGCTACATATTCATTCAAAGTTGTTATTCATGTCAATGCATATATTGTACATGTTGTTTATGTTTGAACTGCTGTCAATTTTGCCATTTAACTTCTCTATATATAATCATAACAGAACTGTCATTGGCGGAGCGAAGGCTTAGAACTTTTTATTTTCTTGTTAATTATGACCATATATTTCGCATTATGTTATCCATAAATTTCTTTTCAATCGCCATATATTTTTTCACATTTCCAATAATGGGCGTCCGTGGCCTAGTGGTTAAGGTCGTTGACTTCAAACCACTTGCTCCCTACCGCTGTGGGCTCGAATCCCGACAGTGACTTTGGATTATTTCATATGAGAAAGCTATCCAGCTGACGTTCGGAACGTCGGCGGTTCTACTCAGGTGCCCGTTCGTGCCTGAAATAATATACGGTAGGGCACCCGGTTTTCCTTTACCAGTCAAGCTGGAACATCGCCATATGATCTATACTCGTACTGTGTCGGTGTGACATAAACCAAATCAAACAAACAAGCAATTTTCATTAAACGGTAAGCCTTAAACTTACATATAACTAAGTGACTACATGTTGAACGTTGTTGAAAATCTTTTCTTCTTGCCTCTCAACCAGTTTCTTCTCTGGGAAGGATTTTGAGAATGCTAATCAACGTCCTGAAGAGAATCTGTATATACTTGAACTTGCTAATGGTATTACCAACACGTTGTTTAAGAAAATGCCGATTGAGAAATCAGGAAGTAACATGATTGTAAAGTTGTCAATCCTTGCACAAAGTAAATCTGTGAAGGTAAGGCCGTTCATTTGTTAATAAGACGACGTATTTCTATGCAATAAATGTAATAGCTTGTTGTGAAATGAATATAGTTTGTATTCTTTGGTCCATGTTTGATTTAATCATTGATATTAAAAAAACATGTTGTTAACATGACTAAATTAAATGATTCCTTTTTTCTTGACAGAACGATTAGAAATATTTTTTTGAGATGTTTTGTATTATTCTACGGTGGTCCGGACCAATTTTTGTGCACAACTCTGTTGTTTTAAGAAACATAATTTCAATTCTGAATAGGGTCACCACAAGCCAGTCCTTATTTCATTGCTTTGATATGGTAGCGCTATTTGTTCTCTTTGTAAGGTTTTAGATAAGTCTTGCTTACATATGTTACGTATTTAATTGCACTTTTTAAGCATCATAGTAATATTTTTTTGGTAATTATTTGATTATTTGGTTATTTTATCAATATCTAGGGGGGAAAAAA
>NW_026856165.1:0-35563 GCF_026571515.1 Ruditapes philippinarum
GCCTTGGGGGAGGACCAAGACATATACTTTGCCACAAAGATTAAATCTACAGATGATAAGGAAACCCAAACTCAATTCACATGCAGTGACCAGCTTTTTAATAAAATAGAAAGGCGCATTAAGAGCAATAAATCATCAATACAAGGGGTGATCCAAAAATTCGTGGACAATGTGTGTATCTCCATAACGTGACGTCCTACCGAGGTGAACTCTTTGGATATTATTAATCAATGCTTTTTTAATAAATTGACCAAATTTTAAAACACAAATTGCATTTTTTATCTATATATGACAACATAAAAACATTAAGTATCAAAATCGCGGCGCAGCTTACTTTTTCTCTGTAATGTAAACGTTTTCATCTCATTTAAACACATGTAAAACCTGTGCAAACAAAGAAAATTGCGGAAACGTTATAATAACGTTGTTTTGATGTGTATGACGGCATTCTGTCAGTATTAGAAGACATTTTGAAGTTGCGGTTATTTTACGCTCGTGCTTTAAAGGACAGGTGCTAAAAACAGCTTTATCAAAAATGGACGTCACGGATCCAGCAAAACTTCGGACAGTTATACAGTTCTGTGTAAATCTTGGAAAGACGCCTGGCGAGACAAAAACAATGATCGAAAGTGTGACAAATAAACCGTCAGTGTGTCGTTCTCTAGTTCTTGAGCAGAAGTACTCAGTCATTCACCATATTTGCCTGATCTTTCCCCGTGTGACCTCGCCTTGTTTCCCAGGTTAAAGAAAGAGTTGAGAGGGAAACGTTTTGACAATCTGGACGAGTTGAGAGGAGCCACCCAATGCATACTGTCATCATTCAGCCAAGAATGGTATGCGAGTACATTTAGAGACTCGGTCCGCCGCTATGAAAAATGTGTGCGGGTTAAAGGGGAATACTTTGAAAAGTTATAAGGCAAAACGGTATGATATCATAACATCGTTTGTGACGTCGTGAGCTGCGCCGCGTTTTGTCATGTCTATGTATATAAACTGGTGCAAAATCGTTAATTCTTGTACAATCTTTACAATATTTTGAGAATTTGTCGACATATGCTCACTTAATAAGATACTAGAATTTCATATGATTTGCTTTATTACTTTTTGTTTTATGCAGCGTGTCCACGAATTTTTGGATCAACCCTCGTAGCTTTGAGTAAAAAACAGAAAAAGCATTCTGATAAACCAACAAAACTTGAATCTAAAATCACCTGCTATCAGCTTCAGACTGATGCAAAGTTATTTAAATTCTACACGGGAGTTACCCCTCAACAATTCAATCATTTATACAAGTCTCTTGGTGAATCTGTTCATAAATTAAAATTTTGGGGTGGATTAAAAAGAAAAGGAAAAACAATAAAAAAAATTACCGCTGACAATCAATTTCTACTTACTTTGATGAAATTACGACACACATTTCCTAACAAAGATTTGGCCTACAGGTTTGGGATAAGTGCAAGTATGGTTTCCAGAATTTTTATCACATGGATTCAGTTTTTGTACAAGACTATAGAACCATTATGGAAAAGGATGTTCCCATCAAAAAGCCTGATACGTGAACATTTACCTGCACATTTAGGTCATTTAAAAGTGTGCGGGTAATTATCGATTGTTTTGAGATATTTGTGCAATCTTCAAGTGACTTCGCAGAACAAGGAAATATGTATTCATCATATAAAAACCATACAACTTTAAAATGTTTGGTTGGCATTGCCCCCACTGGTGCAATAACCTTTTTATCGGATGTATACGAAGGGAGCAAAAGTGACAGGGATATTGTAATCTCCTCAAAGTTTGCTGAAATTCTGGAACCAGGGATTTAGTAATAGCTGACAGGGGATTCCTTATTAAAGACATTTTGCAGAAAAACAAAGTATCGAATTGAACATCCCTCCATATTTTAGGTGGTAGAGATAGATTAACTCCACAAGAAGAAATACTGACAAAAAGAATTGCACGTGTGAGAATACACGTGGAACGTGCGATTGAACGCATGAAAAAAATTTAAGATAATTGGCACAACTTTGCCATTATGCTTCAAAACCAATGGCTACACAGATTGTAAAAAAATAATAGGCTTTCTTGTTAACTATCAGGAATCATTAGTGAAGTAAAATAAAGGGAAAAAACAAAGTGTTTTCTGGAACATATGTACATATTTATTAATCATAAATAGAATATTTTCAATATAAAATGAAAAAGTACTAATTAAAATTACAAATAGTGTATGATTGTATAATTCATTTAAACCTTGAATATTATATAATACAAAGTTTTATACTACTTGATCAAGTTACTTTTGTATATATGATTTATGTATATATTGTGTACATCTTACAAAAAGTGAATGCTATATACTAAAAAAAAACATTGTAAACCTATTTACACAATGTCTGTTTCTCAGTTTTTACACTAAAGCTAGTTCACATGGCATAAGACGACGAAGTACCCACATTTTCCAAATATTTGGTAAAAGGATGTTGTTATGGAAAGCAAACATTTTAGGAAGTATTTTTTCCCAAAAATTCAACATCTCGTTTTGATTGTTTCAACAATTATGCCTTTTGGTGACCAGACGATAAAATCACATGTATCAGTCTCACAAATTGCCATTTGCATTTGTGCCTGATAAAAATAAAGCATGGTTTCTTGAAACTTCATTTTCCTTGTAACAGTATAGCAAAGAGCATATCTCTTTTTTTGGTTGCAATTCATCTACTCATAGGGGTGGGTGTTTTAAAAGTACCAGAGGACTTTTTTTTAAAAAAACACGGGTAAGCTTTCCATCTGTTTGACAATCCCATCAGGCTCATCAAGTCGGGAATTTCGGCTTAATCCAGTCCCTGTACTCCCACAGTTTTATTCTTATCTAGATTTCCGATACCCGGCTTTTGCTATTTGTTTTCCCATTTTTTAAAATCTTTCAGGCCGGAAGAGTTTTTTACCCCAGAGTAATCGCCTTAATAATGACATTTTTCCCACTTGTTTTCGTTACTACAATTTTGTTTTGAGCTGTGATGCAAACAGTCATTCGGCCATTCCTCCGACTCAAATGAGTTGTTTTACATTTGGTAGGGTATGCCTTTTATTTCTTTAAAAATAAATTTCAATGCAGATAATTTTTTAATTTTTATACTTTTATCCACCTAAAATAGTCTCTAATTTATTTTTAAGGAATTTTTAAAATATTGTGAATACAAGGTATTTGTAAATAAAATTTTAAGAATTGAAAATCCGCGTCATTTGGGCAAAGGGGAAATTTTGTCGGGTTTTTTTTTGCATTTGGCTTATACTTCCCGGGCTTTTTTTTTTAAAAAATTGCCCTCATCAATTTAAACCCCAATGTCATTTTTGCCCCCAAACTTTAAAACAGGCTTTGCATCGAAAAAAAAATAAGTAAATGACCCCCTTAAAAATTTTATACGGCAAAAAAACAAAAATAACAAAATCCCCTCACCAAGGTTTTAAATTGCATAAGAATTTTTAAAAGAGATAAAATCTATGACCTGCCACCTGTGTTGATTATTTAGGGTTTATCCCTTGTAATTATAGGAGTCAAAACTATTACACTTATGAGAAGTTTAATAAACACTAAATGAATTTGGATAAACCTATTTCAGGCAAAAATTTTTTATCTATAATAAATAAAAATATCATACAGTATTTAATTTCAAACATGCCCTTTATGTTTATTTAATTAAGAAAAGTATATATACAGAGTAGATCTACATGACCTTTAATACTCAAGTGTAGATCTATATCTTACCTTCATTAGTTCTGGTTTCTTTCCGGACAAATTTTAATCCTCGACATTGTAACCATTCGTTAATTCAACAACGAATGCTCAGATATATTCAATGAGCGAAATTTAGCCCAGGTACATCATTTTCTGTCAATTTTACCGCATACATCTTATCAGAAGCTGCCATTTTTACAACGTTTGTCGACCTCTGGGAAATGTGTATCACGTGGTACACATAGCAATAACAGTGACGTAGCTTGTAAATCTCTCCTATACAAAACAGCTTCTACTTGCTTATCAAAAATGCATGTACAATGTACTTCAATAAATCAAAAATTCGCTAGATGCCTAAAACTATTCATGTTTTATAATTATGAAAGTTCATGTAAAGTCAACAAAGCATGCTGATAACAATAAATCCTACTTTTTATTATCTGTTCTTTTATGTAACAACTGATTTACGAGAGCGGTCACTTTGTTTCCACATTTTTTTAGCTTGAAAAGACAAAAAGATCAAAGAGTATATGTAACCCGTATCTCACCACAGGGATACGATTCGTTTGATGTTCACTATAAAGATGTTTGATAATAAATGTGAAAAGTCCACCTTATTTCTGGTCTACGACACAATTAGGTCGGCACTAATTATCAATTACAAATGGCGTACTTTACACATTAAAAATGGCGAACTGTACTCAGCATTCTGATAAAATCCAATACTGACAGATGACTGTAAAAATCTAGATGTAGATTTAATAAGTAATTAGTAAACGTAAACGTATTTTAATTTGGTAAAAATATATGGTTTGCTAATTAGATAAATTAGTAAGTTTTTTTTTCGCGGTATGGTCGTTTGAAAAAAAAATTACGGCAAAATGTTAACACCTGTCCGCTTCATATGCCCGTGGATATTTAAACAACGCTTAAAAATACGTTAAATATGTTGCCAAACTTTCACATCATACAATGTATCTGTATATAGTACATTAAAGTGACATTGTATCCATCAAATGACTTACAGCGAGTGAACAGGATGATATTCAAAGTAAGTTTACATTTTGACGTGATTCCTTTTAATTTTACAATTTACTTCATTGAATGATAAATAACCCACAGAGTCCACGGGAATTTCTGTAAAAAATCCATTTTTGGAATTTACCTGTAAAGTTCAGTTTATAAACAAAATGGGGCAGATGTTTTTTTTTTAATTTTAAATATTTTCCACAATCAATTGCTGGTCAATCACCATTATAACAGTTAAGAAAAAATGCATAATGGCACTTTAAAGGCACTTACGCCACAGATACGAATAAATGTTTACTGTTTTAGAAAGGGCTAACATGAAGTTCCGTAAGCTACAGTAGACGGTCGGGGTGACCCGTGAACGACAGTTGTACGACCGGGAACAACCGGGTACATCCCGTAACTTTGGCCGGCAACGTCCGGATGATCCGTGAACACCCGGCATTCGATCCCGGATGGAATAAAATATTTAATTTTACCGGGGTGGTCCGGGATGATCCAGGAAGTTAAACTTTGCCGGCTTTATCCTTAGCTCTGCCGGGAACGACCGGGTTTACACCGGAGAAGCACCGTAGCTCTGTCGTCACAAACCGTGGATGATCCCGGGTATGATATAGCGGTAGAGCTACGATAGAGCCCCGGTGAATCCCGGCAGAGCCACGGGGGATGGCAAGGCAGAGCTCGGAGGATGACGATGGAGCTACGGTTGATCCGGTAGAGCCCTGGCAGTGCCCGTTTCATTTTTAAAGAATCACGACAATTTGCGGATGATTATTAAAACCCTCTTCCAATTTCCTCCCATACAGTCTTGCATTAGGATTTTCAGAAAATCATCATGAATTACTATTCTGGAACAATAGATATTATATTAATAAAATTATGTTACAATGTAATCATTTTCCACCGGGGTTTTGTCTGGATTGTCCTGGGCTCTGCCGGGGATCTGCCTGGATCGACCGTGGCTCTGCCTGGATCTACCGGAGCTCTTCCGGCGTCATCCGGGAACGAACAGGGAAGCACCGGCATAAAACTGTAGCTTCACATGGGCTCTTCCTTGATAAATCTGGAGCGCATCCTGGGTGGTTAGTTTGGGAATTACCGTTTTGCTGCCGGGGTTCGTGTGACTGTCAACAAGATTTCACCCGGATCATCCGCGTAACTTACCGGATGGTCCTGGGCTCTGCCGGGAGTGAGACCGCAGCTTACGATGACATATTTTTAAAAGCAATTAGCTGCTTGTTACCTGGAGAAAAGTAGCGCTTAGTGTGATATACTTTGTCAAGAAGTAGCAAGATGTATACAAAATAGTGTTTTGACTGAACATACAAAATATAAAATCACTATGACTGAACTTATTGCAAAAATGCAACAGAAGAAAGAGATTTTTCAGGTACTTGGTCAATGAGTATCCATTTGGAAACTACGAAAGTACACCAAATTTTATTTTTAGAAATTGAAATAAAATCATTTCTGGGGCATACTGGGCCTTTAAAGGATGATGATCAGATGAATAAAACGTCTATCATGCAAAATAAATACTAGTAAGCTTAAGTATTTCAATGGCTCTAAGAATTCTAAGGCGATATGCGATTGAATGTGCTAATCTATTTAGCTAAATATTATTGTAAATTATTCACGAGGAGGCACACATTGTATTTTTGTCTGTAATGGTTTAGTTTCCATTTTGTCTCTACATTGTATTGACGTGGGCGTCAGAGTAACAAACGATGTGAGTCGTATCACAACAAAACCAACATAATGGGTTTGCAACCAGCATGGATCCAGACCAGCCTCCGCATCCGCACAGTCTGATCAGGATCCATGCTGTTCGCTATCAGTTTCTTTACTTGCAATAGGGTTTGTTAGCGAACAGCATGGATCCTGATCAGGCTGCGCGGATGCACTATGTTGGTTTTGTCGTGACAAGGCTCATATGGCGCAGCCATTTTGTCAATATCATAACACTGTTGCCAAGAGAGCTTGCGTAAATATATATTCTGATATTGACATGTTATTGTTAACAAAAAGTTGCTTCTAAGCCAATCAGGGAATGACATTTCAAAGCTATTTATAGATTATATGTTATTGTATTCTATATTACGGAAGCCCATTGAGGCCGTTTTTAGTTAGAAGTTAGAACTTAGATGTTAGATCTTAGAACCTTAGGTCTTAGCCCTTAGAACTTAGATGTTCCGTATAGGCGGGAAAACGCCATATTAACTGCAAGATAGATAAGAAGATGTGAGATAAACTTTTTGATATATTTCTTTATTTTTCTATTTTTTTATTTAAAGAATTGCAGAGATATAGCTAGAACGTTAAAAGATTAGGTGATTATATCTTATATATAAGGACCAGGTAAAAACAACCAATTTCAAAAGGAGAGAAAGGTCGACCAAGCTATCTTCAACAAGCTGGGAAAAAATGAGTCCGTAAGTAGCTATTTTAGCCATTTCTAGCTATTTTAGCCGAACCTGGCTACCAAAAAAATCTTCGATGAGGGACACAAGCTTTAAAACTGATATATCTGTTGCCTGTAACCCAAATTATCATATTTGAAAAAAGTATTTAAAATTGTGTAACTAACAGTTTTATAATAATTAAAAAATGTTGATTTTCTTATGTTTATTAAAATAATTTGGTTATTTTTTCTTTTGCAGAATCTTCTTTATCCCTTTTCTTGATTATTAGAATGGACTCTAAATTAGCGTGGAGGTTTGGACTTTGGCTGTTTGTTTTTACACCACTAACAAGTGTTGTAATAAAAGATTTAGCTGTCATTCTCAGAAGGGCTAGAACTGATTAACTTTGTGTGGCATGTAAATGGTTATGACAAGTTAAAGCCATGTTGATTGTGCATCCTCGGAGCGATCTGTACATTCCACCCATCATATGATCTAACAGCGACAACTCGCCGGCAGTGATAGCGTCATAATACGCATATGAATTGAAAATTCAACGCTAGCATTGCTTCAACCTTTATTCCAGCTTTAACGGCACATAACGAGTAGCAAGGTTGAACAGTTTTGAACCGAGCCTGCAACATTTTCAATTTTGCCGTGTTGGGCTTTCTTTAAGGATTCTGTATTTATCTATTTTATGCATGGAAAGAGTGTAGCAAATCAGCGTTTAGAATCCTGGCAAGTATTACTTCGTAAACAAGGTTTCGATATAACAAATCGTGTACATATGGAATGTCTTATTATGGACTTGATCCAAGCAGAACTCTACATGACAAGCGAAATCCAAAAGAATATTGAAATACTTTACGGAAGACCTGATATAATGTATTTTGTACCTGGAATCTATGGTGGGCATAACTGTGATCATCGTGTTGATCAAGAAGACATAAAGATATGCCAAAACTTTTTATTAAAGGGCCTCATTAAAACCGAGAAACTTGTTCGAGTGTTGTCGCCGAATAACGGAAAGTTTTTGATAGCCATTAAACGTACCTTGAATTTTTACAGATGATTGTGGAACATTTTTACAATGACCACTTAAATTAAAGTTAACCATTGCCTTAATTTTAACGAAGTGCACTTCTGTTTTAATATTTGATGAAATCATCAGCGGTTTGATACTGATTGGGGTTACCATGATATATAAGTATATTAAAATACAAGGATTTGTCTTAATATATAGTATTGAAAAAATGCCATTTGATATAATTTCCTAAGGTGTTCTTCACAAATGATCGATGGTGTGTGTGACCTGCTCTTGACTACAAATTGGAGCCATCATTATATTCAAAAGGAATCGCATTACTGAATAGGCACAATATAATTTTACAAAGAAAGTATATGGTCGTCATATTTGCAGGGTACTGAATGATGGCTTATCAAGCAATTGTTGCATAACTAGTTATCATACTAGATGTAAAGCGTGCAAATGATTATGAAAGAACTAATAGCGATTTTATAAAAAAAACGTCATGCCATTATTGTGGCTGTAGTTGCATGTTCCCTTAAATTTCAGTGACAAGGCAAATTACAGATTGCAAAAGTATTTTTGTTTAATATGCAGTACATTTATTGATTGTTTTTTTATTTTTTTTTTTTTGGGGGGGGGGGGTGGATTTCTTTGTGTCGGCCTTTTTATCAAATAAGCATCAGCATCAGAAGAACCATATCAACTTATGTCACGCGATTCATCTGCTCTTGCACTTGTTACAACGTATGTTTAAATGTGCGGGCCAACAGGTATAACAATGCGGTCAGACTAAATCAAAGTACAGTGAAGGACCTCCAAAGTGGCCTTAACGTGGTCCAAATATCTTAGAACTAAGATATTAGAAGTTAGGCATTAGAACTTAGTTCTTAGAACTTAGACATTAGAACTTAGACATTAGAACTTAGACATTAGAACTTAGTGATTAGAGCTTAGTGATTAGAACTTAGTGATTAGAACTTAGTGATTAAAACTTAGTTATTAGAACTTATACATCAAATTTTAGTTATTAGAACTTAAAAAATCGGTTTTGAAAGAGCTAAAAGAAGGAAAGATAACTCCGTTCTCAAACATTAAACTTTATTCAAGTTACAGTAAACTGCAAAACATGATACAAGACACTTATCTCATTAATTACAAAAAAGAATATCCACAATCTTATCACCAACAAGAATATCACAAGAACTTGTCAATGGCATACACCGGTGGAGTGCGTGCACACCCAAGAAATAGTTAATACTTCAGCTCTTTTACAATAATATTTATGGTAAAGATCAATGATATCTGTAGGTCTACAACAACTATTCATAGGAAAAAGATGTTCCTTTGATCTCAGGAATACCATGAGACAAAATGTCAAGAAATGCTAAAGTTAAGGTAAAATCCAATAAAATCTAGTTCCAACAAATTTCTCTTATATTGAAGAGACTCTTAACCAAGCTGTTAAATGTACGATGGTTGTTCTTGTAAGCATGGTTCAGATGAAATAAAACATAAAAAATACAGAGTTAACAAAATACTTATTTCTAAAAGTTTTGCTAAAAGATTTGAAAAATATAGCGTTTCTTAATAATTCAGTTATATACAAAACATACATGCACATGAACTTGAAAATTAAACCAGAACGATGAACTAAGAACTTTGATAAACATTTCTGTAAAATGCCTTTGTTTAATGTTTCAATGAAGTATGACGCTATCATTGCGGGGAGTTGTTACTGTTTGATACTTCGAGACATAAAATGGGTCGATTGTACCCGTCGATCGCTCCCTGGATGCAGAATCCATATGGCTTTCACTTTTCGTAACAATTTAGATGACACATATCTTCGCCGAGATGATTTGTGGCTTTGTGTTCATTAGTTCCTTCGGGATCGATTTGTGGCATTAGCCTCATTACAGAATCCATAGACATTGCAACTGGTAGTCAGGCTTTAATTTGTGCAACATCGATCGAAACCTAAACACTTGACACTCCTCAGGATTCCTTCAATAATTGGGTCCCTTACTTCGTCCTTATAGGTGTACGTGTTTTGCGTCAGACAAGATTGTTAGCCTTGTAAAATAAACTATGAATAAGTAATTTGTAATCAGTTCTCAAAATTGTTAAGTGTGCCCCTGAGAATGACAGCTAAATCCATGATCACAACACTAGATACTGGTGTTATAACAGCCAATGCCAAACATCCATGCCCATGTAGACACCATTTTCGTTGTCCTGAAAGGAATAAAGAAGATTCTGCAATAGGAAAAATAATCAAATTATTTTTGTACACATTACGAAACCAACAAAACTGACAGTTACAAAATTTTAAATTCTGTTCAAAAGGTGGGGAATTACACTCTAAGACAGGCAATATATATCAGTTTTGACGCTTGTGTCCCTCGTCGTAGGTGTTTTTTGTTGCAATGTTTGGGTATAATAGCTACAATGGGCTAAGAAGCCTCCTTTGCCTCCTTTTGAAATTTGTTGTTTTTACCACGCTTTTTAAATTATACATATAAATTCACCTAATCTTTTAATGTAATAGCTATATCTCTGCAATTCTTAAAAACAAAAAATATAATTAAAGTAATATAATTACAAGTTTACCTCACATACATCTTCATGTCTATCTTGCAGTCAATATGGCGTTTTCCCGCCTTTACGGAACCTCTAGGTTCTAAGAGCTAAGACCTAAGTTCTAAGATCTAAGTTCTAAGATCTAACATCTAAGTTCTAACTTCTAACTCAAAATGGCCTCAATGGGCGTCCGTACTATATGCAATAAAAAGTAAATGTGTATGAATCACGGACACACGTTTATTAAAGAGAATCCGAGGTCATATTTGAAGCTGTGAACTACGGAAGCCCATTGAGGCCATTTTGAGTTAGAAGTTAGAACTTAGATGTTAGGTCTAAGAACTTAGATCTTAGAACTTAGCTCTTCGAACTTAGAGGTTCCATATAGGCGGGAAAACGCCATATTAACTGCAAGATAGACAAGATGTGAGATAAACTTTTTATTATACTTTTTGTTAATTCTATTTTTTAATTTAAAGAATATCTAGAACGTTAAAAGATTAAGTTATTACAGTGAGTTAGCCTATAGCGGATCATAGCCAATAACGGATCAGTCAGTGATTTAACGAAATATTCTTCTGACAGTTTTGAGCTTATAAATGTTTTTACCTAACAGGCATGTGCATTAGGATGTTAGCTACTTGACAGCGGAAAAAATGTAAACATCCGTGTAATTCATATCAGATTCACTCAGATGCTTAACCAAGCGTTTCCGTTTCTCGTGAAATTTAGCGCCGTTGACAACGCATATTTGAAATTGTTGCCTTATATATCATAAAAACTCGAAAGATATTGGATCAAAGCTGGTTGATATTTGATGCCCAATATGTTAACTACCTGCAACACCAACCGTTTAAAAAATACTTGAGAAATTATTTTGATAGCGCTATTCAAATGAATTGCACCGAGTTACCCAATAGCGGATCATGCAATTTTATAGGAAGGGACCGCCTCAAAGTTATACAACCTGCTATAGAAAATATTTTTTTTACAAAATTTTAGTTTGTAGACCAAAGAAATAAATAAATAAAGTTTAAATGATGTATGTTAATATTACAACTGAATTATGCAGTCCATGCCAAAAAAAGTATTTTATGCAGTATAAACAGCTGCAACAGTAAAATACTGTTACAGGCTACATGTACGTAGGTATCCTTTTTTTCCAAACTAAATATGACATCATAAATCATTGTTTTTAAATAAATCAGATACAAAGAACATATTTTTTCATATTCAGTTATCTATATGACATATATATTGAGACTTGTCCTCACCCAGCGTCTGTGTCCTGATTTCAGTTTAAAATTTTTGTGCAATAATTTTACAGTAAAATAATTTTTACATATATTTTTTTTTTCTTTAAGCATCAATTTCAAACTTCAAATCATAATTAATGTTCCTTATTATCAACCACATCTTATGTGACAAGGTTGATAACTCTGACAAAACTATTCCCGTAATCATAAATCGTAAATATGATAATTTTGTCCATAGTCTTGTCTTCCATTAAATATTGCATCCAGTAATTGATTAGTCGAGTGGAGCTGTCTCCTCTGATAGCTATGTCCCCTGTAATCCTGAAAAAAAAAAATGAATATGTATTTATTATAATGTCAACCAGCATTTGTCTTGTGGTGGCTGCCTACACAAATATCTTGTTCACCATTATTACAATCATAACATTACTATGTTAACCACAATCATTCAGTTGCCTCTTGAATTCTTTACTCCATTTACACTCTGATATTCAGGGGTGACATATATTTGTGCAATATTTTCTTTGTTCAGGACGAATTGGACAGAAAATTCGTATTTTGAGACAATCCCCCATTCGTATGTCACAAGATCCGCTAATGGCTGATTTGACCCGTTATTGGCATGTTTACTAGATGTTTGAAAAGGGTAAATGCACCATGATGCATTCAAAATACAAATCCACAAGAAGTATACAGTAAAAGAACAAAAATACTTCAAATCTACATACATTTATTTAAGAATTTAAAAATCATTCGTTCATAAACACTTAAAGTTTCACTAGTGATCCGTTATTGGCCAACTCACTGTACATATAAGGACCGGATAAAAACAACAGGAGACAAAGGTCGACCAATCTATCTTTATCAAGCTAGGACAAATCAACTCCATCAGTAGCTATTTTTACCCAGTTCTAGCTATTTTTACCGAACCTGGCTACCAAAAAAATCTTCGATAAGGAAAACAAGCTTTGAAACTGATATATCTGTTGACTGCATTTACGTATTCCCCAATTATGAAATTTGAAACAGTATTTGAAATTGTGCTTCTAATAGTTTATAATAATTAAAAAATGTCGGTTTTCTAATGTGTATTAAAATAATTTGATTATTTTTTTCTATTGCAGATTAAAATGGACTCTTAACTAGCATGGAGGTTTGGAATTTGGGTGTCTGTTAATACAGCAGTAACAAGTGCTGTAATCACAGATTAAGCTGTCATTTTCGGAGGGGCGCATTTAACAAGACTAGAACTGATCAACTTTGTATGGCATGTAAATGGTTACGACCAGTTCAAGCCATGTTGATTCTGCATCCTCGGAGCGATCTGTACAGTCGACTAATTTTATGGCTCAAACAGTATCAAACAGCAACAACTCGCCGGCAATGATAGTGTCATACTACGCAGAGACATTTGAGGAGCTGAAAATTCAACGCTAGCATTGCTTCAACATTTTTTGTCTGCTTAAAGCGTAGCAGGTTTGAACAGTTTTATATATGGAAAGAGTGTAGCAAATCAGCGTTTAGAATCCTAGTAGGGATTAATTCGTATCTATCGGCGGATTTCATTTTTCAAGGAGCTTATTGATTTCAATTATTGGATATAACAAATCGTGTACACATTGAATGTATAAAATAATGTTTATGGATTTGATCCAAGCAGAACTCTACATGACAAGCTAAACCCAAAAGAATTTTGAAATACCTTGTGGAAGACCTGATATAATGCATTTTGTACCTGGAATCTATGTTGGGCATAACTGTGGTCATCGTGTTGATCAAGAAGACATAAAGATATGGCAGAACTTTATAGATCACTTAAAGGGCCTAATTGTAACCGAGAAACTTGAATTTTTACAGATGATCGTGGAACATTTTTACAATGACTTACAATGAACATGCAATATTGTTTCGTGTTGGCATTCATAATTATCAATTATAAATCATAATATTTATAAATTATTATATTGATTTTATTGATTATTATATATTTTAATTTTAACATAAGATTTATGTGATTTGAGATCCTTCAACCTGTGTGTCCTAAAAATATCTTGTGTGCTAAATGATGCCAGGAATATTGTTGAAAAACCTATTGAACTGTTTCAAGAGAACTGTTTATAGGGAACGTCCTTCATTAAATTGTCCGATCAAATTCTGTGTTTATTTTGCTTTTTAATTACATGTATGTGCACTTTGCATCAGCGATCAATCCTTCCGTGTTTTCCATTTCTACTAATTCAAGATCACTGTAGCCACTTAAAAGATAATCATTGCCTTAATTTTAACGAAATGCAATTCTGTATTAATATTTGATGAAATTATCAGCGGTTTGTTACTGATTGGGGCTACCATGATATAAGTACATGTATAAGTATATTAAAGGACAAGCATTTGTCTTTTATAGTATAGAAAAAAATCGCCATTTGCTACAAATCCCTAAGGTGGCAAAGGGGCATAATTCTATCTTAGAACTTGGATATTAAAACTTAGACATTAGAACTTAGACATTAGAACTTAGACATCAGAACTTAGTTATTAGAACTTAGTTATTAGAACTTAGACATTAGAACTTAGTAATTAGAACTTAGTAATTAGAACTTAGACATTAGAACTTAAAAAAGTCGGGTTTGAAATAGCTAAAAGAAGGAAAGATAACTCCGTTCTCAATACATAAAACTTTATTCAAGTTACAGTGAACTGCAAAACATGATACAAGACACTTATCTCATTTATCACAAAAGAATATCACAATTTCAACAAGAACTTGTCAATAGCATACCCCCGTGCACACTCAATAAATAATTAATACTTACAGCTCTGTTGGTAAAGATTAATGATATATTGTTACGTTTCCCGGACCGGGGAGAGCCTGCTAGTCCCCGGGTAACAATTTATACTTCTCAGGATATAGGCCTATATAGCGGGTAGATCACTATAGCTTCACTTCTATAGGTATTCAATAGTCAGGGTATGTTGTATCAGGAGAAAGCCAGTAGTTAGTTTAACATCTCATTTATTCATCATCAACATCATTCATTCATGTAAACACAGTCAACAGTAATATAAATAATACATGTAGTCAAAATGGGTACATATCCGGAAACCACTCCAGTTGGGTTTGTTTACCTTGGTTACATAGATAAAGATTCTGTACAAGTTTATAAATACTTGTAATTTATACGTTTATAATAGTTATTATATTAAGTGAAATATATTTATTAAATGATTCTGGGTACTACCTCTCCAGATGGATATTTTCTATAAGACATTGTGTATAGAGGTTGCGTCTGTAAAGCGGACAATACAATTGACCAAGTTCAAGGGAAAATCTGGGGTATTTATAGGAAAAGGTCACATGACCCTTGAAACAGTAACGTGACTGCATATAATGACGTCACTGAGTACCCAGATGGGTCATGTGATCTATTTGATGACGTCACATTGTCTCCATCTTAACTCGATTAAATACAGAACATATTCTACGTCTCCATCTGGAATTCTAATCAGTACCAACTAATAATGGATTAAACACAAGGCATGGCACAAGTTTGATGAGTTATGCAGCAATAAATAAGGGATTACAAATGGGCAAACTGGCGTAAACATCAAGTATTATACATATGTTAATAAATCAGAATAGATATGATAACTGTCAACAAATATTAACGTGGTTTCCGGAGTTATAAAAAGTGTCATGATGTTCGGACGAAATGAACTTCGTAACAATATGTAGGTCTACATCGACTATTTATAGAAAAAAGAAGTTCTTTTGAACTCAGAGAAACCATTAGACAAAAAGGTAAAACAAATCTAATTTTATGGTAAAAATCCAATAAAATCTAGTTCTAACAAAGTTCCCTCATATTGAAGAAAATCCAAGCCAAGGCTGCAAAGTGTACAATGTTTGTTCTTAAGCATGGTTCAGATGAAATAAAATATAGAGAATAAAGAGTTAACAAAATACGTATTTTTAAACGTTTTGTTAAATGATTAAGAAAATAAAGCGTTTCTTAATCCTTCATATATTCAAAACATACATTTGAACTTGAAATTAAACCAGAACAATGAACTAAGAATTTTGATAAACATTTCTGTAAAGTGCCTTATTCGTTTAATGTGTCAATGAAATATGAAGCTATCGTTGCAGGTGATTTGTTGCTGTTTGATACTTCGAGGCATAAAATGCGTCGACTGTACCCGTCTATCGCTCCGTGGATGCAGGATCCATATGTATTCAACTTTTCGTAACAATTTACATGCCAATGTCAGGGCCTTTTGAGACATATCTTCGCTGAGATGATCAGTGGCTTTGCGTTTATTAGTTCCTTCGGGATCGAATTGTGGCATTAGCCTCATTGCAGAATCCCTAGACATTGACACCGGTAGTCAGTCTCTAATTTGTGCAACATTGATCGAAACCTAAACACTTGACACTCCTCAGGATTACTACAATAATGGGGTCCCTTACTTAGTCCTTATAGGTGTACGTGTTTTGCGTCGGACATGATTGTTAGCCTTGTAAAATAAACTATGAATAAGTAATTTGTAATCGTTCTAATCTTGTTAAATGTGCCCCTCTGAGAATGACAGCTTAAACCATGATCACAACACTAGATTCTGGTATAACAGCCAATTAAAAACATCCATACCCATGAAGACACCATTTTCGTCGTCCTGAAAGGAATAAAGAAGATTCTGCAATTGGAAAAATAATCAAATTATTTTTGTTCACATTACGAAACCAACCAAACTGACAATTACACAATTTTAAATACTGTTCCAAAGTTGGGGAATTACACATTAAGTAGGGCAAAAGATATCTGTTTTGACGCTTGTGTCCCTCTTCGTAGGTCTTTTTTCTGGCAAGGTTTGGCTAAAATAGCTACAATTGGCTAAAAAGCCTCCTTTGCCTCCTTTTGAAATTTGTTGCTTTTCACAACGCTTTTTAAGTTATACAGATAAGACCACCCAATCTTTTAACATAATAGCTATATCTATGCAATTCTTAAAAACAAATATATATTAAAGAAATATAATAAGAAGTTTACCTCACATACATCTTCATGTCTATCTTGCATTCAATATGGCGTTTTCCCGCCTATACGGAACCTCTTGTTCTAAGAACTAAGACATAAGTTCTAATATCTAACACCTTAGTTCTAACTTCTTACTCAAAACGGCCTCAATGGGCTTCCGTAGTGAACCATCCAGCTCGAGAGAAGACACAAACCACATGAATGCATATCTACGATGTTTTATTCCAAAAACAGTATTAAAATACATCTAATTATTACAGATGAAATATCATCAATTTTGAAATGTAACTTTTGTTTCTTTTTCTGCAAATGTTCAGGAATAATCACATAAATAACAAAAACGTGTTTTTATTAGGACATTTACAATAATATAAAAGTTATAACTGAATATCATTGTATTTCATTTAACATTAGTACAAACTATAGATGACTGGATTAATGTTATGTTATCACTTTTTTATAAAAGGTGATTTGCATCATTGTATATGCATGAACTTTAGTAAAATTCAAATAATTTCTTTTTAGCATATACTTATAATTGAGCCGCATCACGACAAAACCAACATAATGCGTTTGCGACAAGCATGGATCCAGACCAGCCTGCGCATCTGCGCAGTCTGATCAGGATCCATGTTGTTCGCTTACAAACACTATATAACAAGTAGTGTAACTGATAGCGAATAGCATAGATCCTGGATCCATGCTGGTTGCAAACCCATTATGTTGGTTTTGTCTCAATTATACATGTACGTCGACTATAACAGGATGATGACGCTTACAATATAAGTATTGAGATGTCCAAGGCAAACCAGTGTTGAGGAAAACAATAGTCGAACCTGAAATACTATACAATATTTAAAAAGATAGGGTTAATAATATATATTTAGAAATATAAAGTGAAAGGTAGGAGTAAGAAGATTGAACCTTTTATTTGGAAAGGACCAGTTATCATAACAAAGAAAATTAATGATGTTCTGTTTGAAATCAAAATGGGGTCGGCAACAAAAACAAAAGTTATACATCATGAGAAATATAAATGATAACAATGTCTTGTTTATTCTTTAACGCGTCATTACGACAATATCCTGTGTATACCATCAGTAAAGAGCTAGCTAGGCCAAGGCTCTTCACTGCATATTCCCATGTTGATATCGCAGTCCCTGGAAATAAAAACTCGGGTAGTTCTAATGTTATAACAGAACAAAAACATCATTATATCTAGCATAATGTGTTAGCATTTATAGAAACAGGACAATCATTGCGATAGATTGATATTTTACTGTTGACTCCCGAGAGAAAAGTGCTTACTATGACATGACAAAAAAAGTTTCACCACCAAAAATAGCATAGATTCTATATATACACCTACGTGCTATAATTGAATCCCGGATGAAAGGAAGTTTGCTTAACGAAACGCTTATTCCTGTTATAACATGCGCGGCAAGGAGGATTATTTATGTAATATAACAAATATAACATCAAGGTCCGAATATGAGCTTACGTTTTTACAGTAATCAAGCAAATGTTTAACTCGTGACCCGCCACCCTGAAAACTAGTAAAATGCCAAAATCTCTCTGGAATAAGCATTACCCCTATACAAAATGTTGTGACCCCCTCTGGTTGATATTCCTGACATTCTCATTACATTTGTAAATATCATCAAAGAATAAATGATGGTGTTACTACTATTAATTAAACAATTCAATGGCAACAATTTACTGAAAAGTAAAGATACGTCAAATAAAATGTACGTGAATACCGTGCATGTTTACAAATGTAAACGATATAAATGGTCATAATGAACTCGTTGTCTTGACTTTTCGAAACTAAGAAGTAAGTGAATCTAAAACTAACAATTAATGAACATAATGAAATCTTACATTTCTCTCGGATACAGGATGAATTTCAATTTTTATTTTTCATTTTTTTCA
This sequence comes from Ruditapes philippinarum, assembly GCF_026571515.1. Classification (NCBI taxonomy): domain Eukaryota; kingdom Metazoa; phylum Mollusca; class Bivalvia; order Venerida; family Veneridae; genus Ruditapes; species Ruditapes philippinarum. The sequence continues at coordinate 19,002 of NW_026856165.1, forward strand.
ATTTGATCTTCGGCATACAAAGTAAAAGATCTTTCTTAAGAACCTCACCTTTCACCTTTGACATGATGTTGTTTTTAATATCAAATATCCCTAATTCAAAACTATGAAATTATGTTCCCATACCGTTAATATATGTACATGTATTACATTTTCACAAATATCTCGAGATGTTGCCATGGAAATCATTCAGGAAGAAAAGAACATAGATTTACAGTGCACCTAATTCTTGTTATTCTCCTGTTTCTTCCGTATAAATAAGATAGCGGTCACTAGATGCCTACCTTTTTTACAGCGATCATTCAGCTATTTTTCAACATACTTTCTAGGTTAAACTGAACTTCATTAAAGTTCCAGCCAAAACTGTGATGAGACTCAAGTAAGTGAGATAAAGTGATTGTTAGAACTTTAAATATCCAAGATTTACAAAACACAATACAAACATTATACAGGCTTAATTGTACAGCAACATTCTAATGTATTTGGGTTGAATTAAGTGTCAATTAACAATTAATTTTATAGAATTAATGAACTGTGGTGATCTGATGACAAATGCACTGTCTAACAACAAAAGACACTATTTGGAATAAACTGAAATTTTCAGACAATAATTTCAGGAATGGTTTCGAAGATTTCTCGAGAATATATTCGCCATCTCACTGTAGCACCCTAAGTACTCTACAATCCTAAATGAATACTTTCTTTGGTATAAACAAGCGTTCTTAAGCGTTCTGTTAAAATGTTGAATTTTTAGCCGCGCGTTTAAGCGTCTTTCGATCTGCGTCTTCGTGAAGCTTGGACATATATTCAATGTTTGTCATTTTCTTGTGTTTTCCGAAATTGGGTACGGGCGAATCCCCTCTGTCATCGTCATCGTCGTCATCATAATCGTCATAGTTGTCGTTGTTTTGCTCCAAGTCCCTGGACTCACCTCCCTGTTTCTTCTTACCCTTTGATCTAAATGTCAATATAATATTTTCAAACATCATTTATAAATCAAATCTATTCTGTACCTCTACTATTATAATGAAATACCTGTAAAATATTACGCAGTTTATCATAATGAAACTATTTCAGGTGTCAATAGCTACACGGAAGTTGTCTTCTTACATACTTAAAACCTAACATAAGAGACTGACATTGCTTTCATGAACATTTTGTGTAGATAAATGGAAGAACAAAGCCGATAGCCGCTTACCAAGAATGCATTCTGAGAAATACTTAACCAATCTTAACTTCAAATCTTTAATCATATGGGGAAGATCAATAAAATATAGAACAGGAAAAGAATGACAAAACTTACAAGCAACACTGCAAAAATCTCGGCAGAATACATGAAACCAAAAGTATTACCAGTAGTACAGCGACCAACAACATCCACCACGGATAAGTGCCCTCTAAAATAAACAAGTTATTATGTAGTAATCTATATTTATTAATGCCATTATAAGTGAATGATATAATTTCCATAATAATCATTTTATGTAACTTGAAAAAAGGAGCATGGAAAACGATTGCTTTTTTTGAAAAGTACGGCCGACAGATTTCCTTTTTGTCCATGACTTGATTGCGCATAATTTATGAACGTTTGATATTTCAGATATCGGTTAAATATTAAACGAACGAATGGTATCTAATCTGTAACAACAAAACAATTCTGTTGGATTTTAATTGCATGTAACATATTTACCGGAAGGAGTGCATTCTGGTGAAGGTATTGACCATGAACCGGAAGTACCACAAATCAGATCACTTCCGCCGGAACTGACGTAACCAGGAACGCAGTAAATTTCGTAGGTTTCGTTGACCTGGTAAGACGATTTTTCTTCCGTTAATGTGTAGGAGTTGGTATTCAATGCAGGTTTTGAACAGGTTGCTGAAATAAATAATAGCAAAATTAAACGAACATTGTAAATACATCGTGCGAAGTACATTCTACTTAATAATTCTAAACAGCCCAATTCAGATATTTTATGCGCTTTTCCATGTTAATTATTCATTGAATCGGGTTAATTGAACACTTTTAGAGATTATCTACAATGTATTACGTTACATACTTCTAATTAGATCAACTGATTAGGTGTAACATTCAATATGATGACAATATTGTGATAAAGAGATAAGAAGAAAAGAACAAGAAACGTGCTTTCTTCTGACTGAAAAATGAAGATGAATAAATAAAAATAGTAACACTTTTTTTGACTGCAAGCTTATAAAAAATAACATTATTGTATTATATAAAACATGCTTTTTTCACTCAATGATTCGTTTTTATTTTCCTTTTCTATCAAAAGATTATCTTAAAATTATCCTCATTAAACTGCATGGCTCACCAACACACGACACTCTTCCGAAGAATTGTGGGTTTAACCCTACCAACGACCATAATTAGACAATTTTAGTATTTTCAATCGATGACACTAACACTTCAGTGTATAACAGCTATATTAATTGACAAAATATGCAACATTTTTCAGTTTTAATAGAAGACGTATCATAACTTTTGTTCAAAAGGAAATTTTAAAAGCCTATTTCTTTTTTCTTTCAACTGTGAATTGCGAAATATTACAGCGAAACACTATACTACTTTCTTAACATTATACTAAAACCTGAATTTGATTAATTTTCTATATTGGTCATATTTAAGTTCTTCTACTCAGATTATAAAAACTTCGCACGTGATCAATGCGGTTACGTTTACCATAGTTCACATTCATATTCAAAGAGCCGCCACTTTTAGTGAAGAATACAAAGTGCAAAAAAAGTTCAGAGTTTCAAAAATGGCGTTATAAACTTTAAAAAAAAACACATCTTGTATAAAGCCAAGCTAATTCTTAAGTTTGATTGGTCGAATCTCGTAATGGTCGCGTATTTCAATACCCCGTACTGACCTAGTCTTAAATTTATTAATGAGGTCTACATAGTATAAAGCGACCAAATAGGCCAGATTCTCGCTTGATATTTAGAAAGTTAATTAATAAAACATCATATAAAATCATGTAGACTTCATATGTTATCTGAAACCATATGTGACGTTGCGTGCCAAGCACAAACATTTATTCCATACACTTGTTCAACTTAGTAGCTACTGTTGTACTTGTTGACCCGCACGTGCCGAGTTGAGATCGGTGCAAATATCCCCCATTGCAGTTTTTCTTTCAGTTAATTAAAGTTTTTATTTAAGTTTCTTTCATGATTTTGACAATACCGTGTCTTTATTGCGAAAATATAATATTTAGAATTAGATGATAATCGATACACAGTGCATTATTAGATTATACTATAGTAATATTTCCATTCTAACATATTAAAAAAATGGGAATGGTGTAGCGCCGATATATGTCCAAACGTCGAAAATGTCCAAACGACGATAAATGTCCAAAAATTGACGATAAATGTCTCAATCGCCGATAAATGTCAAAAACTCCTTTAACGATAAATGTCCAAAAATTAACGAAAAATGTCGCAACAAATTAGGTGCTCATAAATGTCCAAATCGGTTAACGATAAACATGATAAATGTCTCAACTTTTCATATGTTAATTGCACTTATTTCTATGATCAACAGTAATGCATCAGCCAGTTATAAAGGTTTCCATAGGGATTAAAAGTACCGATTTAAGTAGCGTTCTCACCAGAGATCCGGGATGAAAATATTGTTGCCGTCTCAATAACCCCGGTAGCACTACGGCGATACCCAATTTCCATACTTATACCAACCAGGATGAACTCCGGGCCATCCATGCAGAGTCCAGTTGAAACTACGGATAATGCAGATAGTAAGTGGACGACGGATGACCTAACACGATATTCTGGAAACGCTTTTAAGTCTTCGATCAAAGAGATCATAAAAGCTGAGATCCATGCTAGCACAGCCCCGGATGATGTCGGCAGAGTCCCGGATGATCCCGGCAGAGCCCCGGTACGGTCAGATAGAGTGCCGACAATCACCGGTAGAGCCCCGGCAGAGCTCTTGATCATCCCGGACGTTACCGACAGAGTTACGGACGTACCCCGGTCGTTCCTGGATCACCCGACCGACCACCGGGACTCTAGCGGGATGCTTGTGAGATTGTTAAAAAAGTTTAAAAAATGTACATGTATTTGAAAATGAGTTGATTGTTGGATACAGTCTATCTCCCTTACTATTAAAAGGGAAAAAAATAAGTTAAACCGAGGTGCATTGTACTGGTGCTTTACACGAACCAGGGTCGCCTCTGGAACGAGGCGTCTTCTGTATCATGCACTATCCCCCGAAAAATAATATACTAACAATCTTCAGGGGACGTTGGTCATAATGGGCAACCGGTACCAACGATAAAAAAGTAAAACAAATAAGTTATTATGCCCCCTTTCGAAGAAGTGGGGGTATATTGCTTTGCCCATGTCGGTCGGTCGGTCCCTAGACCATGCCATTTATGCTCAATAACTAGACAATGCTTTGGCTGATGGTCCTCATATATGGTGTGGAGGTTGGTCATGACTAGTAGATGACCCCTATTGATTTTGGGGTCAGTAGGTCAAAGGTAAAGGTCACAGTGACCTCACCATGAAAAGCTTGTTTTTAGAAGATATTTTGTGTGTAACATTGTCTCATTGACAACTACAGGGTTTACTCAATTCATTGACCCATGGGTCATATTGGTTCTGCCCCATGGCAATGATATACATGTATTTCATAACAAATTTACTATGCATTTTTATACACATTTAAAAATAAAATATAATGTTATAATATTAAATTGGCTGTGTTTAGGGGGGGGGGGGGGGGCATACATGTTTTACAAAAATATCTTGTTAACATCTGCATTGCGCTACTCTACACCTATAGCTATATTCAGTGTCGTCACTCGAACTCAACCTCCACTCAAACTCGGAAAAGGCTTCCTTAAGGACGAATTGAGGACGCCTTGGTCCTTGTAGAATTGGTATTCATATTTGAAAGTCTTCCTCGACTTACCCGAGGAAGGTTTGAGTAGCAAATCACCTGTAAAATCACTGTTATAGGTGATCTGTTCAATAAAATATACAATAATTACATTATTCATTATGTATATCAATTGGATTTCAAGATAAGTATTGATTTGAAAGTATCATAAATATGAGTTTGGTACAGACATCATTTGTACATGTACTTTTGAAAATGATTTGCAGAATAAAACGTTGACTAATGAGCAAGTGGTTTGTGTACAATAATAATTCATCTACATTTAAATTATATTCTTGCTTCTACCATCAAATTGCTGAAGTCTATCGACAGAATTAATTTATTCTACGTTTTTTGAAAATGTATTAATCAGGTTTTGAGTTATTTTCACGACTAAAGCGCAGTTTGATTAATAGTGAACACTAATATAACTTGAAAATGTGAAACATTTTGGACAGAAAAAGAGGTATGCTTATTTCTACCATATTCATTTATTCAGTTGATGCACATAAACTAATAATTTTCTTAACAGTTGATGAATTTGTCTTTACGTACAAAAATGGTTGTTACTATTAGATTGGTACTTTTGAATATTCATAGAATTGTGTCTTGAAATCTCTTCTGATGATGCTGAACGTCAACGACACTGGGATGCACAGGGGTACATATTATATCGATTATATATCACATACGTTACACACAAACACCTATTATTCATTGACAAATTGTGATAATTTCAAAATAACGTTTGTCGAATGGAGAAGAAATGTTAAAAGTTTTTGTTAACAGATTAAAATAAATATTACACAGTATTCGAATAGTAACATTATAATTGCTATATGATGGTGTCATTTAAACATTTATATTATTATACCTCAATATATCCTTCAATGTAAAACTCCCATAGGGCTACAATGTGTTCTGATCGAATATCACCCTCCTAGAATATATTCCCCGGGGAATATTTCTTATATCACCGTGGAGCACAAAACTCTTACATAACCCATTCATAAAGCGATAATGCCTTAGTACCCAGTAAGCATAATATTATTTATTTTCTAGTCTGTCTGTCTGTATCTTGTTTTTATCTATATACATTATACTATTTTTGTGTTTGAACATTAAATATTTTACAGATCAAAATCGCTATAATTGTGAAGTGATGATCTGTATTTTCTTTCAGGCAAAGACTGCTGACCTAAGAGTTTTTTTTCGGTATAATAAAATAAATAACACATGGTGGTCGGGGTGATAGAGGATATTGCCAACCCTTGAACTGGCATATTACCCTCGGCTGCGCCTCGGTGTAATATACCAGTTCTCGTGTTGACAATATCCTCTATCACCCCGACAATCATGTGTTAATTATATATTATTATACCTCAATATATCCTTCAATGTAAAACTCCCATAGGCCTATAATGTGTTCTGATCGAATATCACCCTCCTAGAATATATTCCCCGGGGAATATTTCTTATATCACCCTGGGGCACATAACTCTTACATAACTCTGTATTCATAATAGCGATAATACCTTAGTAACCAGTTAACATAATGCAAAAATAAACATACAAATACAATTTAAATAGTTTATAAACAAGAAAAATATTACATACATTCGTATGTAATATAGGTACGATTGCACACTACTTTTTGTGAAGACTTTATGTTTGCTGAATTAAAGGTGTATTTGTAAAATGAACAAACATATCATGAGATATTTTATATTTTTAAACATTTTCATGGAATGTAATTAATGTATCACCATATTAAAGTTGCATGCCTTCAGATGAGAAAAATGATTTCAAGGAAATCAAAATATGAAAAGAAAATTCACGGTCAATTGACTGCTTTGAAGCATAATCACAAAATAAAAGTACAGGAATTTAAAAATCTTTTTAATACACTTAAGGTAGAATTTCATTGTAAATCATAGTAAAAGATTTGAGATATGATTATTTATTCACATTAACATCATTATTGGTTATATATTGATAAAAAAAAGCCCGAAAGACACAGTTTGTAAATATTTATTACAATAAAATATGAAAAAGGTATACGCGCCGAGGTTAGCTATAATTAAAATTCCCGCGCTAAGTCGCGGTGGTGCTTGGGATAATCACTTGATACTGTAAATGGCAGCCATTTTACGATACGAATCCTCGGACAGTTTATCCTGCCGAAAAGATATGAAAAAATACTTGCAATTCAAAGTTTGCTGGCTACATAAAGATTATCGATTTACTCTTTGCACACTTTTATAAGAGTATAATAATATTGACGTGTTTTCATTGGCTTAAACCATCACGTTACCAATACACATGTAGGTGTGAACTAATTTCGTGTTCATTAAAATTATTCCGTTAATAGACATATAACAATCTTATTTACAAATGAATTGATAAAACAACATTCCCAGAAGCATTTAAGATAATAACAATCATTGGAAAAAAATAAATGCATATAAATTGTAACTTTGTGTATGACAACTCAACCGGGGTTACCCCCTAAACAAAACATAATAGACTCAACCAAAACAAGCGCCTGCTTCTTCACCTAACTATGTAGTTGCATGACCATGATTAGCAATTTAGCAAACCAAATCTAAGAGATAAACCTATTGTAAAAATAATACTATGACCACAGCAGATTTCGTACAGAAAAATCTTTATTTAGCAAAGAATCCCACGTGGAAAGCGAAAAGTTCGTGCGAAACCGTTACAAGTTTGTACATGTTCACGTGTATAAAAATACTACATATGAAAATTTTATAGATAGATGATTAAAATAATTGTAAATTTGCATCCATTAATAATAATTATAATAATTTGATTTTGTTGTTGTTAATTATTTTCTAATGAAAAAATAACGATATGTCTGTCTGTCTGTTTGTCTTGTTTTTATCAATACATTTTTGTGTTTACAGATCAAAATCGCTGTAATTTTGAAGTGTTGATCTGTATTTTCTCTTATGAATGTTTTGGAACCTAAGGTTTTTTTTCTGTATAATAAAATAAATAACAAATGGCTGTCGGGGTAATATACAACTTCTCGGGTTGACAATATCCTCTATCACCCCGACAGCAATATGCTATTTATATATTATTATACCTCAATATATCGTTCAATGTAAAACTCCCATAGGCCTACAATGTGTTCTGATCTAATATCACCCTCCTAGAATATATTTCCCGGGGAATATTTCTTATATCACCCTGGGGTACATAACTCTTACATAACTCTGTATTGATAAAAACGATAATTATGCTTTAGTAACCAGTTAGCATAATGCAAAATGACAGCCATGTGTTATTTTTATAATATTGTTAAGTTAATATTTGACATATAAGTAATTTTTTAATGTACATGTTTGTATCCAACCAGCACAGTAAGAAAAGATACTATTACGTCAAGTGTCTATTACGGTGGCACAGGTGTGACACATGGGTGTCTTTGTTTATCTTGTTCACAAGAGATATTATCTTGTTCCCACAAGATATTATCTTGTTCGCACGAAATAATTATCTTGTTCCCACGAGATAATATCTTGTTCCCACGAAATAATTATCTTGTTCCCACGACATAATTATAGCCAATCAGAAGCTGTAAAATGGTAATATAGCAGTTACTTCCCCTTATTTAGTTGAACATTTACTTGATTATATATACATTATATTCATGTATAACCATGTAGGTTGATCTTGAAAGTGCCACACTGTAGGGAAATACAAAACCTTAACTACCAATTACTGGTGTTTAATAGCGCATACCCTCATCTGGTGACGCATTTGCGTGCTAACTGATCTGGGTCGACACTGGAGGGATACATGTAAGTAGCCTTTCAAAACTCTGTATTTATAAGGCGGTGGCCCCGAAGTGGCGTTCAGTCCACCACGCGCGAATGAGTAATAATCAAATACAATGTCTTAAATCAACGTAGCATGAGAAGGACCGTCTTCGCAGCACTTAAGAGAAAAGTCACAAAACCCATTTAACACGTGTTGCGTATATGCTTATAACGACCATTGTCGAACCATATCCCCCGACAAGCAAATGCGTCATCCTGTCAAGGTCTGCACTGTTCACTGTTGAATCAGTAGGTCAGATTTTAACTGTCAAAGCAGTTAACCCCTTGATTAGCTCACATGGTTTATACAGGTTTACTGCTTTGTTTGCCAGATAGAGTTGCATATTTTTCTTAACTTTTGACCACTTGACAGTAAAGGAATATGCAACTCTGTCCACGCCCCTATACCGTTCACAAACTTTCGGGACGGACACTTAGACACTCGGACGGACAATGGCAACTCTATACGGGGCACAAAAATATTGAAGAACACAAACAATGCTAAAACGTATTGCTTCGGTGAGTTAAGAAGGCACATACCCCCCGCGCCCCATCCGGATCTGCAACTGGCCATGCACAATAATGTATGATACATTTTACGTCGGGGGTAAACCAGAGGGTAAAATCACGGGTTAGTTGGATAGACTGTTACAGTATCCAATACAATAAATTACAAATTAACATACGAAAAGTTGAGACATTTATCGTAAACCAATTTGGACATTTATGAGCACCTAATTTGTTGCGACATTTTTCGTTAATTTTTGGACATTTATCGTTGGACATTTACCGGCGATTGAGACATTTATCGTCAATTTTTGGACATTTTTCGACGTTTGGACATATATTGGCGCTACAAATGGTACAACATAATTATGTAGAAATACAATGAGCGTAGAAGATATTTTCCTGGCTGACTTTATCTTTATGTTCAGTAAATTTCTGTCAAATGACTATAAATAAATTCATTCTCCTGAGGAAAGTCAAGGCCCTTTTACTCGCAATCAGCATTGCTATTCAGTAATTAAAAGAGTAATTGCATAGGAGTCATAAGTTAGAGAAATGCAAAAATGTCTCTGTTTTGGTCTTAATGATTTCAGAATTAGGACTTTCTATGAAACGAAGCCCAGACCTATAAATCTTAGCATCAATCCTGTAATAACAATAAGCTTTATTCAAAAATTATATGGAGCTAATAGTAGCATGACTTATCTGATCTGACCCCAAGAATGTTGTGCAGAAATCAGTTTCTGAACCCTAAGAATTGAAAACTTTTTTTTTTCGGTTCAACGGCAATTTTAACAAATGGTTTTGGCTGATCCACCTACCCGGTTTTCCTGGATAACTTACAAGTAAATACCAATTTTTTTTTTCACAAGTGACCGACTTGTAATCTCATACAATTTCTGAATCGGTGAGATGAGTGGCAAAATGACCATTACATTTTGACCTTTGTAATAATTTTATTAAATTAATTTTCATGACATACTAAGCTAGGCTTGTCAACATACTATGGGGGTAAGTTTATCGAGATCATATCTCTAGCTTAGATAGGATTTACACGTGACAAACGATATTAACCCGTCCTGTAGGTTCATTAAAAACCTAACAGTAGAAAATGAGGCAGTTAAATGGTAATAAAACCTACTAGACATCACCAACTATAACGACATTGTACCTTTTAGTTTCATGTACTATATTCTATGCTATTAAAATAATGAGAACAAAGATTAACAAGGGAGGGAGACAATCACCGAACGCAGCACCCGACACAACCCACACGCACTTGCATGTTACCCAGAAGGCAACGCACTAAAAACGGTTGAGGACACAAGGGCGGTGAAAGGAGAGGAGGGACATGTTATAAGTGACGTGTTAAAACAATTCACTCGGAACACGTAGTAAAAAACGTGGCATGTAGTTTACTCCCTTATAGACAATATAAAGTATTCTCGTTGTACGAAGTGTTTTGATTTTAACGGAAGTAACAAAGCAATGTAGTGATATGTGAACCATCATCTTTCATTTTTCAGAAAATACGATTTGTGTAACAGAATATGAAATAGTTGCCACAAATGTAAAGAAATAATACTAATAATAACTATAACATTAAAAACACATTATGCCTCATAAACGAATAAATATGAGCCGTGTCATGACAAAACCAACATAGTGGGTTTGCGACCAGCATGGATCCAGACCAGCCTGCGCATCCGCGCAGTCTGATCAGGATCCATGCTGTTCGCTTACCAACTCTATTACAAGTAGAGAATCTGATAGCAAACAGCATAGATCCTGATCAGACTGCGCGGATGCGCAGGCTGGTCTGGATCCATGCTGGTCGCAAACCCATTATGTTGGTTTTGTCGTGACACGGCTCATATTTTCTTCACTTAAAAGGACAAATATGAGTTTTATAACGTTTAGGTAATGGGTTGAGACCATGTTAGAAGCATATCACCTTAAGAAAGTAATGCTGAATGTGAAATCATTGGTCATATAGTATCAAAATGTAAACAAAATAGTAATTTTGACTTCTATACAAAATACTTTATCACTATAACTGTACTTATTGCCAAAAAGCAACAGAAGAAAAAGATGATTCGGGTTATTTTGTTAACATTATATTTAGATCATGTCGTAGCGTAAATAAATACGAAGTCCTTTTTCCTGTTTTAAAATCATTTTGCCTTATTACATGTATTTAATATTTAAGTTAAGTAGACTTTCATAAATTAAAAAGCACTTTCATTCTTCAACACGCAAAATTAACGCAGAGAGATAATGTATATGAGGTGATGTATTTTTATTTTCAATTCATACTAAAATAAACACGTTTTTTCGGAGATTTTAAATTACAGTATCTCACAATCACTAGAATGCACGACGATGGAATTATAACACCCCATTCCAACCCCCCGCCCCATAAAAAAAAAAAAAAACAAAAACAACAAAACAACAAACAATAACAAAAACAACGATAAACCAAAAAAAAAAAAAAAAAAAAAAAAAAACAACAAAAAAACAAACAAACAAGAAGAAGGCAAAGAACAACAACAACAACAACAACAACAAAAAGCCCATATATATCAAGTAAAATCCATTAGTACAAGTTTATTAATATTGATACATTGTTGACATAAATTTATAATTGTTTCAACACAACAGATATACGAGTAAATAATTTATGAAAACATTTGACATCATTAAATACAGAAAACAAAATTGAAAACTCTAATTTAAATTTGCCGTAGCCTTCGGCCTTTCGGCCTTCTTCAGTAACATTTATCATACAAACAAATTACCATTTCACACGTAGACATAAAGAGGAATAAATCATACATCATGTATTGTATAACATTAAAACGAACGTAGAAGTCAGTAAACTCAATTACTAGAATCGCCTATATCATAGACAATATTCGTTAGAACATATTATATATTATATATAAATCAAAAAGTGAATACAGTAATTAAACTCAGGGATGGGATCAGCAAAATACATTAAATTACACCATAACCAATTTGCTTTGCACCTTACAGTAATTGTGAACACGAGGCAAAATGTAAAAATGACTTTCGTTATAATTGTGAACACGAGAAAAAATGTCATCCGTAATTTACAGGGAAATTTTTCATACAAACTGTTTAAATATTGATGATTACATCCCGCTGTTGTGACAAAAATCACTAAACAAATAACACTGAATGATTTATTTGGAGATCTTATTTATTATATTAAAGAGAATTATAAAGTTAATAGAAACAATGAATGTTGATTTATATTAAAAAGAATTTCACATAATTATTGCTATTTTTATAAAATTTCTGTTGTTTGGTTCTTCATGATTTTTTGTCTTTGTGTCAATCAAATCATTCTCTGCCTTCAAAATTTCCATTCTATAGAAAGTTATTAGAAACAATCGAGAACACAGTTATTTTCAAGTAAATCAGACGGACACCAATCTTGATGTAATTGGCGACTCGTTGCCAAAATAATCCACTGTCTATATTCCGAACACAAAGACATTTATTTAGGTTCCTAACGTTAAAAGATTCCATTCGTGGTAAATGTAAAACTGTTGTAGATTCCATATTGAAATTAAGTAAAGCTAAATGCAAGAAAAAAAGGACGGACAACGAGTTCTTTAGATTCAAAGTAGAATGAAATATGCAATAAAATAGTAGGAAAGATAAACAATCGGTATTTTTATTGAAAGCAACAAAATGGTAAGCCTACAATATTAATAACCGCAACTTTACTTTCATGGCAAACTTAATGACTCTGGAAGAGCAACTCGCAAGTAGAGATACTTAAAACACAGAACAGAAAACATAAAATCACAATAAACTGATTAAATTATTTTAACGTAAGTTGTACGTGTTTTCCATGTTAAAAGGAAAAATGATGTTCTCAATTCGCTACATTGTTTATTGAGTTACATACGAAAGCGGTTTGTAATTCCGTTACAGAAACATTTTTTTTGATTTCCAGTGGAAACAAGAAAAGGCGCAAACTCTATGATTATCATCTAATCTACATACGTTGTTGTTAATTTAACCTAAGTATTACAAAACCAATTACCCAGTATATAATTTTTCATTTTTTTATCAGATATATACTCTGAATAATTTATGTTTCAATTACTGACTGATGATTATTGTTTCAATAATTGAAATAATTTTCAGATACTATAAATTACATAATCTATTTAGCTGCATGCTGTGTATCTAATTACATGCTACAAGCAAGATTTATAGCATTGTTTGATTTATGAAATAGATCACTGACAACACCCTTCAAAATATATTTTATCTTACACTTTTTGAATCCGTCGCAGAAGAAAAACTGTTTGCTGACAGAACCTCTGAGATTATGGGTAATCTTAAGTAATCTGGCAAATGAAGGAATGACGTCTATCATGACCTATACCTTTTTTTTGGGAAACGAAAGGTGCTTTTGAGGAAATTCAAAAAAAGTTTTTCAGTAAAATTTAAAAAAGTATTTTTGTGCGGGTTTAATTCAATGTTTTTGTCCCTTGCTTTTGGATTTTTTGAAAAATTTTTAAAAACCCTTTTTAAACATATGTCTTCTCTATAAAGAAAATTACTGTGTTTTAAACCCATGACAGAAAACCTTATGACTGTAATCATTTACATAACAAAAGTAAAAGGAGTCATTAATCATATTTCAAAAACTTGTAAAAAAGCGAAACATTTCCCAAAGCCTCGTAATTCCATTTATGAAATAAATTGCAAACTGGAAAGTTAACAATATTATATACAGTTCCTGTCTGTATTATGTCTGCAAATTGTGATGGAAATGTCTCCTGAGTGTTCAGTTAACTATTTCAACAAGCACTTCCCAATCATAGACTGACATACATAAAGACAATTTTGCAGTATTTTCTAGACCTTGGCGGTGCTTTGCAGGGCTAATATAAATTATAAAGTAATTGATGTTATCGTGAACATTGTTCATCATCATAGATCGCAGATAGCTTAGAAAACAATCAAATTAAAAGATATGTTAATGGTGTGTGTTAGCGAGACAAAGTAAGTGACATTTTCACAAACACGAAATGATTGCAAAAGCATTGCTTATGTTCATTTAGCTAAACGGTTTGTATTGAAATGATCAGCTTGATAAGCAAAGACATATTAGGTAAACAATTATTTAATGCAGTACATAAGCGCATAATTTTAATGACAGAATTGATTTTCAACCATTGATAATGATATCAAGCAATTCCCTCTGTTACTTTTATCAAAGTCCATGGCAATTTATTTGATATAGCCATGCATCACCTGTGAACAGTTCTTAGATAGTTCTTTAGTTCCGACTATAGAATAAAATAAATATGTAACAGAATAGCAAACAGCTGCACGATCGTTTTTTATGCTGAATGTCTAATTTTCTGCCTACAAAAGTTGTATTTACGCGACTTTATTTTCATGTGTTGTTTTTTGGCAAAATGTTTACATCAAAAGTGATGTTAAGGAAAGTAGCACGATTATATTATCATGATTATTCAATGTTAGTTGTATGCGATTAAATTTAAAAATCATTGCTTTATGTTTTCAAATCCGGAAAAAGGTTATTTCATTGATTTCCAATTTTCGTTGTTTTTTTTAAATATGTTCTCTCTAAAAAGCACTGAATATAATTTGAGGTTAAATAGAAAATTGAAAAAGAAGATACTTTGTTTTTTATGCTAAATTAGATTAGTCCTCTGAACTTTTTTGCCCTGTTTATTTTCATATGCGCATTCTGTTTCAATAAGTAAAACAATTTTTAGATGCAATAAATTACATTAACTAGGCTGTTGCATGCCATGTATCTAATAACAAACTGCAAGCAAGATTAAAACAATGTTTGATTTATCGCAGATATAATATTGATCATTGACGAAACACTTAAGTATCTTTTATTTTACATTTTCACTTTTCTGAGTTCCTTGCAGAAGACAAAACTTTTAAGGCTGACATGTTACCTAAATGTAATCTGACAAATGTAGGAAATATGCCTCTCGATACTATTTATCAATTACATTTACATTTAAAAACTTGTTTGCTCTTGTAAGAAAAGTGCATTGTGAAGGTAGTTTTGTGTTGCTGGGGTTTGTTAGGGGGGACAAAAATCATTGAAATCTGCCGTTTTGTGCTGATTTTTGTTTTTTTATATTTTTAAAATAAATAATTACAAAAAGACCAATTACGTTGATCAGTCTGTTTTAAAAAGTGGTTTGTGCTAGCTAAAGATATCAGAAAGATTAGGAGTATTTGTTTAGAAATGGTATGGAACAGAATGAAAAACAAAACATTGGTTTTGAAGAGGCAGTTTGAAATTACTTCGTTTCATTCTTTCTCTTTAAATACCTGCTAACAGATCAAAACGTTTTAATATAGATGTTATCGGACAAAAACTACTTAGTTAATGTAATGACTACAGAAGCATAAAGAGTCTGATGACTCATTTATCTTATACAATGCACCTAAAAACTAGAAAAAGAGCATTATTTCTGAAAGCATTGTAATGTCATTTATTTAATGAATTGCAAATTGGAATTTTTACAATATCATATACAGTTCCCATCTGTATTTTATCTGCAAGATCTGATGAAAATGTCTGAAGAGTGTTCAATAAACCATTTTAATTGGCACTTTTTATCATAGTTTGACATACATAAAGGCATTTGTGCAGTATGGTCTAGACTTTGAGCGGTGTTTGACATAGAATATTTTAAATATGAGGACACCAATGTTACCGTGATTACATTATTTATGGATCTAGATCGCAGGTAGCTTAGAAAACAATCAAAAGATAAGTTAATGGTGTCTGCTGAAATAACATATCTAACGTAACATTTTTATAAGTACGAAATGATTGCAAAGCATTGAATATGTTCTAACATAGATAAAAGTTATGTCTTGAAACGATCTTAGCTGATGTTCAGCAACAAAACCATTTTTGCATTTTATGCCTGCCAAACGTTTGGTTGAAATTAGAAGAAAAAAAGTTGTTGCGACATTTGTAACATATCTCCAATGTATGTTTGATTTAAACATGATCTTGGGATAAATTTCTGTTTCAAACTGTTTCAAATATAAAGAAACTTTCATGAACGTCCATTGAGATAACATTTAAATCCTTGCAGACTCGATTTTATTATTGATAGCTATAACAGGGTTGCACCATCGGATTATCTTGCAAATTAAACAAGACGCAAACATGTATATGTAATGTTTAGTTCTCTACATGTCAACACCATTTAGTTCACTTATATTTT
>NW_026856166.1:0-18695 GCF_026571515.1 Ruditapes philippinarum
GATCAAGATGCTTAAAATAACATATTTTATCTTATTTCAGTACAAGAACAAACGTTAAACGGAAAAATTTATTTGAAAATATTCACATTGTACATTGAGTTAATAAATTTTCATGTAATTACAATCATCATTAGTTAGTCTATAAATCATATAAAATGCAAATTAGAAGCCAAAGAAGTTTCATTTCTCTCTTAATAGTCATAATCTCAGTCTCAGAATTTCACATTTCTCTGTAAATAGGAATTTTCGCAATTTTAAGGCCAAGAATATATTATTTCTCTCTTATTAGTAATATCTGCCATTTAATGGGACTTATGTCAATTTCTTAACATGATGATTTGCCATTTAATGACTTACATTGTAACACCCGTCACTTGAACTTCATATACGACAATTGTTGAATAATATCTCGACAATCGTTATCGAGAACAGATATTGTAAAAGGATATTGAGGAAGTAAACTGGTAAAATATAACCAATACAACCACAAACACATTGTATAACGAAATATGTATCAAGCTTTACCTTGTCAACCTTCTTAATGAGGTCATAATTTCTTTTCCTTTGTACTAATAACATCCTTAAATATTTTCCTCTTTCCAATGTCAAATCATGATACAATTTAGATCTTGACAAAACAATTTAATAAAAGATAATCTAACGCATTGATGAAGTTCATTTTTAAACGAAGTTATAGCCTTTTACAGGAAAAAAGAAAATACCATCACTTCTTCTTTACGACATTTTTTTCTAGCCTAAATATGTGATTGTACGGGACTCTACAGAAGCAAACAAGGTATACTTTTAAAGTCATGGATTTATTTGGATGCGCATGTGATATGTTTAGCCAAAGTGTCGGCTGCACTAAGCGGAGTTAAAAGACTCCCCAGGGAGATTGATAGATTGATAGATAGATACCAGTAGCCCGATGACCAGGGGTAATAGCTGTAAAGTCGGTGAACGTGCGTAAGCATGAAACTTAGACTATAAAATGCAATTACTTTTTTTTATATGTTTAAAACGCATGGAGTTTATATGAGGTCAATAAGTTCAATGCAATGCTATGATAGCATTTTGTGAATACATATTTCGTGCATTTTAATGACATTCAAATGTTTCAGTGAAATGAAAAATGTCACAGGACCGTTTATAACACCAATGCTATCTCGTATTTTGAAAAAAAAATGTTTACAGTTCATGCATAATGTATTAAAATCAAACAACTGTATACAGAATACTATGCACAAACGAATATTCATATATACGTAAGATATATTAAAAGATACTAATGCTAGTGATAAATGTTGTTGCAACGCTAAAAGCTTAGAATACTGCTTGTCTATGAGGTTTTGAAGATACTTTAATATGATATGTAGTCTTTTATCTTTCTAAACTCGTCGAATTTAATCGTCAAAGATGACCAATTATGTCAAACGTTCAGGATAGTTCACGAATATCTCCCGATAGAAATATATTTGTCGTTTCCGGAGAAGTTTTTTGATTAAATTACAACGTGGGATAATGTTTTTTCGTGAAAATCATGCCGACAATAGCCGTCTTACTGTATGGTGTGGTATAAATTCCATAATAGACAAGAAAAGCATTGATGCAAAGCATCAAAGGGCGTCCAAACAGCAGGTGCAGATGAACTAGTAGATATATGATGACAAGATATTCTTATAAACTTTTCAATGGTTCATTGGGTTTTACCAGAATTGTATATCACTTTTGAATGAACGGACGAAAGACATTGTTCATTATTTATAACTTTGATTGGCATGCTAGAAATTAGAATATTACTTGTTATTTCTTTATGATCGTGGTTATTAATAGCAACGGATATACATGTATACAATCATTTATAATCCATATGTGTAACGCATGATCAACACCATACTTGTGTAATTGTCCCTTATTATGTTATTGCTATTAACGAGGACCCCCTCTTAAGGTATCTGTTCACACTAAGTAACAATATGACACTTGTTATATTACCATGTTGATCATGTTGAGCATAATTGTTTATTATACAATAAATGTAATTTCTATTTTAATAAAAAAAAATACAGATTTTATGAATATTGTTTTCTTTTCTTTTTTTGTGTGTGTTTTATGCGCTATTTTAATACTGAGTTTTTACGTTTACTACTATTTTAAGAATTCAATTGTCATAATGATCGACGATTATAAGTCAAAACTTAACTGGAAAAAGTCAGTAAATCATGGTTAATCTTTCAATTTATAATATTGTTTATTCTTAAACCATATATATGTACATATTTGTATTTTTCTTTATCATTTTTTAAATTATCAATCAATTGAATAATTCATAAAATCTGATTTGTAACTTTGAATAATTCCTCGGAATCTTTACTAAACACGAATAACAAATTATATAAAATGTTTTAAAGTTGATAGTGTCATATTAATGCCATAAAAATGTACATTTTTTCTCAATTATTGTACATATTTATAGTTTTTATCTCATATAGATAAAATATAACATGCGATTTGTGTTGTTGGTTTTTTTTTTCGAATTGTATGTTTATGTATAATAATAATCAATCAATTCGAGAGTTGATCTGTGTTTATTAATTATTGTAACCAAACTAAGTGACAAACATTCATTTTGAAAAAAAGCTTATTTATCTGTAAAATATTTGTTCTGTTCTGTAACGATATCTACTCCAAAACCGGGAGAGACCGGACAATTGTGGTACTATTCGCCGGTCATTAGTAAATCCCGGGAGAGACCGGGAATTACCTAGGAGTACATCCCTCTATAAATAGATTTTCGGAATATTAAGGTCATCAACTCATCATTCTATTAACAGCTTTCGGAATAACATACCATAATAACCCACTGTGTACTACAAAATGATAAGCAAAAATACCCCGAAGAGCGCGATTTATTGACGGAAAAGGTTATTTCATTTGAAAATGTTTGCATTGCGAAATTCTCCAGTTCGCCATTCATTGTACATATCGCGACTAATTAACAATCAAGCACCCTCATACCGATCGGAATGATCGGCTTTTATTATTGGCAACTATAAAAGGCTCGAGAAGTTGCTGTCGCCCTTTCACAAAATCTCATTTCATTCCAATAGGCGCCGCGCTTCGGCGCGGACGCCAATTACACTATCAATGATGTAAAGGAGACCATTTATCACATGCTGACTGACTGTATAAAATCAATTTAAGAGCCCTGCCATGTCTTAACATTCAGCCAAAAGTCACTATTACGCTAGAACAAAAAGTACCTTGAATAAGATTTAATAATTCAAAGCGGAGCGGTACAAAAAAATTTATAGTTTGAAATGCAAACAGTCTATTTATAGGAATACGACATTTCCCAAACAAGTTAAATTAAAACAAAAGTGCACCATTCTTATTTCCTGAACCATATCATTCTTTTTTCTCTCCTTTCTATTTGCTAAACACATTATTGTACAAGTATAAGTAAGTAAATGTTTCATAGGCCTGGCTCCACAGCCTTCTTTAATAGCGGAACTCATATAAAATGTTATGCTTCAAAGACTTGTATGGGCGATTTTTCTGAGTATGGTGATAATTATTGAACACCAAGCCCATAAATCAATGCTTTTTTAATACCTATAAGTTGGTATAATTGCTTTTATCTATCCAAAGTATTACCTTCAGAGACAATATCATTATATTATATAGTTTTCTGAAACGAATTAAACATCTTTTGATTATGGACTGCATACTGTCAGATGCTTATTATGCCTCAGAAATCAATAATTTCAAGAAAGCTTTTGAGAAATATAATAGATAGCATCGTAGGCTTAATGGGCCTTTAATTGTGAAGAAATAATAAAGCCCGAGCAGACCATTAAATAAATAACAAGCAATTATCATACTATTGCAAGCAATCCATAAGTCCCCTACCGGTTAGAACCCCAGCAACTTTCTGATGGGCCATTGGCCAGTCAATTTTACCAGTGAATAAATGACATGAATGAACTTAAATCTTTTGAGTTCTAAGTTTGTCTATATCACAGTAATGTGTTAAGTTTCCCTGCCTAGTTTATACAACCTTGTCATATTATTACGATGTGGGATTTTAAAGTAAATCCTATAAGGAATGAAGAAGTTGGAGTGAATAATACCAATTTCTCGAAAAAAATCTAAGTTCAAGGGGGACATAATTCTGGAAATAGTCTTGCTAGAGTATTTAACCTTCTCAAAAATGTTGAGTGATAATAAGAAACATATATATGAAGTTTGAAGCAGATACATTAGGAAATAAAGAAGTAATTTACAAAAGACAACTTTTTTTTTCATAAAAATTCTAAGTTCAAGGGAGATAATACTGATAATTGTTGTGCTAGAGTTGTAAACCTTGTCACATATGTGGTTGATGACCAGAAACTTATATTTAAAGTTTGAAGTAAACACCTTAAGAAATAAAGAACTAAAGTGAAAAAGCTGAAAAATTTAAATCAGAAATCTTGAAATTCAGGCTATTTGTTGCCATAGCAACCAGAATTTTCAACATAGGAAGAAAAACAAAAGACGTGCATAATCTCCATACTGCCATCTATCCATATATCAAGTTTCATAAAATTATTTTCAGTATTTTTTACGTTATCGCGAGATCCAGTTTATGTGTTCAATTTGCCATATTTTCAGACTATTTGTTGCCATAGCAACCAGAATTTTCAACATACGAAGAAAAGAAAAAGACGTGCATAATCTCCATACTGCCATCTATCCATATATCAAGTTTCATAAAAATATTTTCAGTACTTTTTGCGTTATCGCGGGATCCAGTTTTGTGGACGGACGGACTGACAGACAGACGGACAGACAGACAGACAGACGGACGGAGGGTAAACCTAAAGTCCCCTCCGGTTAAACCGGTAGGGGACTAATAATAATAAAAACATTCAATAAAACACATCTGATATCTTTTGAGATAAAATGTTTACGACAGAGCTGTCAGGTTATTACTTTAAATTTAAGATATTCCTTCTTTGTCCTTTACAAATACGCACACATTAATGAGGTGAAAAGGCGAACATGCGTCAATATTGTCACACATGATATTTCTGCGTCAAATAAATTCTAATTATAAAAAAGCGCATCCATACTAACATTGTTGGCGAGTCAAAGAAATAGGCACACAGTTCTTGTTTGAGATATGTGATAGATGGAATATTATATATTCTTGTAGATTCAATACTGAATTTATTTCGATATTAGAATTAAACAATATTATGCTCGCCAAAGGCTCGCGGACGAATTGGTCATTGTTCGGTAAATAATATTTGTTTAAAGTAAACCCGTTCATTTAGTCTATTTTTGGATCTTTTTTACTAAAAAAAATATTTTACAGAAACGGCTAAAAATAAAACTTCATTTCATTAAAACAGGTGAATAGAAAACCCCATTCAATAGGAAGGCATTCTTTAATTAAAAATATAACAATCGTTAATAAAAATAATAAAGAAACCTATCGACAATTTCGAATTAATGTTTTGTTGGATTATATTGGAACTAAGTCATTAAAACATAGTGCTTTTCTCCGTAACATTACCAGTAGACTTTTTTAAATTGATTTAAATTTTGAAATTTTAACAAATTCTTATGTACAGTAGTTCACAGAAAAACAGTATTAAGATTTTCCTAGTTATTGTTAGGGCTTCGTGAAGGCCATAAAACATTGATATTTTGTAGGAAAAATGTAGATCCAATTAAGAAATTCGTATGATATTTTCCGATGTAAGATTTTTAAGTAGAAAGTCATGTACACAATGTCAAAGCCAATAAAATACTTGTTTTTCAAGGTTTTCTTTATGAGAATCAAGAAAAGACTAATGGCTTGTCCCGATTTAAGAACAATAGCTTAGTAATCTTTTCATACATAAAAAGCCATATATTCCAATAATTATATCCGGTTTCTGACTTAAAGAAAGGAAGGCTAATAGGACAGAAAAAGTTGCACTGAAAATATCCAAATGAATAACTTTAGTTTCTTAAATCAAAGCCGACCACTCATCAGAGGAACACAATTTTAAATAATTTTATATAGTTACGTACACTACGTCATGGAGACGCAAACTGTGACGTATATACATATGATGACGTTTGCAGTCTCTAAAGTAAAGCAACACTAGCATTCTTCAGTAAACAGTACATTGCCCTATTTACGTAGCCTCCATAGGCGCGACTCGAGGCCAAAATCGTTCTGTTATAAGAATTGTTTATTGTAAGACGTACACTTATTTCATTTTTGTGCAAACGTCATTTCTTCAACGTCACGTATAGAAGCAACAAATAGGCTACAGTTTATATTTAAAAACTATCCTAAAACAGCATGGATTCAGATACGTATGATATTTGGATAAACTTACTTTTGATTAAATAAAGCGTAGACCTTTTAACAGTTTGATGCAGTCATTGTATGCAGAAATAAATAAAATAAAATAAAGCTTTTTGTATTTTTGTATATAAACACAGTGTATATTCATTGACAACATTACCAAGATTTTGGGTATCTGCCAACAAGCTATCTATTGAAATTTAAAGACATACTAAATAGTATTGTTGTTTTTCAATGTATTATCTCATTTTCATAAAAGTTTGTAATATATAGATTGCTAACACCATTAAAATGATGTTTTATTTGCAATAATAGTGTCAGGGTCTTTCAAATAGAATTCCCCTGGTGTTTACTTGTAAGCATTTATAAAATAACAGCACACTATCCAATGTGCGTGACCGTTGATAAAAAATAATTTCAAACACTCGATCAACTTACACATCTGAATAATAGACGATTTTCCAAAGTTAAGTGTTATTATAATACTGCCTTTCTACTGTACAAAAAATAATTTCAAACACTTATATTCAATAAGAATTTTTTTCCATCAATGAATCCATTTTAGATACTAAAGAGGTAAGTACAATTTAAATTTTATTTAAGGAAAATATAACAGCCATAAAAAGTTGTTAAAAGCAAATGACCAATCATTTCATCCTTATAAAAATCTTAGTAAAACTAGTTATTAAAACGCGATTCCTTTAAAATTATCTTTACTTGTTGAGGACCACCAGAACCGGACAACCACCAAACTCTGACTGCCCCTGAAATATTTGATTTAGTTTTTTCAGTGGTTGTCAATCTATCAGTCGCATTTTTATCAACAATAAATGCATACTCGTATTTCTTCTATAATAAAATAAAAACATTTATTTTAAGATCATAAAAAACGGTAATATCTTAACGTCTATTTTAAGAAGAGTACATTACCTGACTCTTATACAAAACAATAGAATATCCAAAACTTCAGCATTTGCTGCCAAATATTGTATATAATGTTAAAAAATTAAAAAAAACCACACCCAAGCTTTTATCTGAATTAAATCAACGTCATTTATATATCTGTCCGGACACATGGTACTGTAGTGTGGACAATTTAGGTAATTTTGATACCCTCATTGCTGGCCTCAAATGTAAGTGTCAACATAATCAGAAATAATCAAACAACCAAGCTGTACTGTGTCAAATTTTCAGATCTCTAGATATAAAATTATGAAATTATTATGGAAAATGTTCAAAAAGTGACCGGTTGATGGTCCCCGACCAGTAGAAAACTCGCCACCTTTTTAATTTACAAATCATAATTTTCATTTACTTAATTATAGGACTTTCGCAAAGAAAATGGAAACACAAAGATAGTAAAATATAGTTTACTATGTAACACATCTATTTGCCACTATATGTGACTATAAATTTCATTAGACCTTTTGAAAGTAATAAACCAATCAATAATGCAGTTTAAACATTGAAGTCATTCAAGCATGTTGATAGACAAGCCCCGTGGCAGGAGACTAACAACTGGATGACAGCAATAAATGTTTTGATAAGGGAGTACACTAAGTACACTACAGCCAACAAAGTTTGAAACTGACAAAAATAAATTCCAGCCCAGCTGGTAAACGTATCTTTCGGCCGAGCTGGGGGGACTGCAGCCCTGAAGCCCAGGCATGAATCCGCAACTTAAGAAAACACAAACTGATAAAATATATACAAAAACACAAACTGATAAAATATATATAACTGTTTTGTTGCTGTAACGATACTTGTACATGTTCACGTTTATCCTATCCTTCCATTATCACATAAAATATATGTACCAAATATTAAGTTCATGATTTTGTAGACAGAACACCAGCTTATCCTAAGCAATGAGCTCGTAAAGTAAAATCCTTGATAATACTGACATTATGAAGTATTTCCCTCTGTTAAATATATAATATCATGATTTAGTTCAGGTCTTTTATAAATACATTTAATAAAAGAGAAGTCAAAAGCATCAATGACGTTTATTTCTATTTTAAAATGTTGCCTATTTTCAGAACAACCTTTCTTTTCTTCTGTAAGACAAATAGTTCCCACCTTTCCATAGTACCTCTTTTAAGTCGCTTTTTAATGAAATTCAAATTCAGAGCTAGAAATAAACTACAAATGTAACATGACAACCAAAATATTTCACTATATTACAAGTACTTTTTATCTACCTAAACCCGCCTTCTTTAAATGTCTTTTTAAAGTATATATGTATATAATGTATAATTAAATATGCTAGGACATAAATTATATTTAAGGTCATGTTTATTTAAGCAAATGTCTCCAGACGAAATTTATCATTTCGTTTCCATATAAGTCTTTGATAGAGCTAAAATGTAGAATGTTGTTCGTGAAATCATAAATCATGAAAATGATGGCCTTCAAGGTTGCCAGCAACCAGAAATATGATGGTCAATATAAACAATGTAATTCCATTATAGATATAACAACTATATATAGTATAGTGTGTGTCGGAGACCATTCATCAAATTCTGACTGACTGATAAAAGCACTTTTAGAGCTCTTCAGTGTCTCGATTTTCGGCTAAAGTACGATGCAACTTTTTACGACTCCCACATAGCACTTGACACTTGTTGTTGTGATGTATAAATATCTGGGAAAAACGTCCCTCGGAAGCATTAAAAACAGCAAAATGACATGAAAATTGCAGATTCGGTTTGCACGCCATTACTTAGACAAGTTAAAACGTACAATGAAGGATTCTAGTCTTATTCTTTGAATTATCGTTTTTGCAAATTTTCTCAGTTCTATTTTTTTTAAATGCTTGTGTAAATGCTACCTAATCTGCCAGAAATGCTACTTGTTCCATAGCCTTCTATAAATGGAGGTCAGTTTTAGAATATATTTTTAATTTCGTTAATTCATATAACGCGTAAAGTTCATCTATGACCAAAAAGATATATTGAAATGAAATTAATAACCTTCTGTTCTATCCTAAACATTTTATCTCAACAACTATTAGGTGTGATTAACAATAGTAAATTATTGTCTTTCTGCAGGGACTTGTTTGTTCTGAGCGCTTGCAGTACGTACTCAAAATATATTAAATTCCTTTTAAGATATCTTGTAATTATAACATTTAAATTATTAATAACAAAAACAATAGAATTAATTCATAGTTCATAAATAGGATGTTTACGTTATAACTCCGCAGCAGACGGCTTTGTGTTCGTAAAACTTATCTTTAATAATCACCTACTTTTACAATATTTCAATTCCTACTACATGTATATTTAGACTCTCAATTTGTTCTTTGGTAATGTAATGCTCATTCTTTGATTTTTATTGTACACCCTAACTTATTTCTTTGCCATAACAAGTTGTTGGTCCTTTCTCTGGCAACGACCAATTATATTTTCACCATTACGTCTAAGGAAGTGCTGAAAGATCGGTCAGCATGACATTCTTACTGATTTGTTTGTTTATTTGTTTGGGTTTTACGTCACACCGAAACAGTATAAGTAATTTGGCGACGTTCCAGCTTTAGTGGTGGACAAAGACCTCAGGTGCCCTTCCGTGCATTATTTCAGGCACAAACGAGTACCTAAGTAGAACAACTGACGTTCCGTAAGCTAGCTGAATAGCTTCCTCACATGAAAGAATACAAAGTCCCTGTCAGGATTCGAGCCCACAGCGGTGAGGAGCAAGTGGTTTGAAGTCAACGACCTTAACCGCTTGGCCACGGACGCTCTCTTACTGATTTGTTTTTGGTATATACAATATAGTTTTTTTACGTTTAGTGATTCTGTTTTTCTTTTTTACTTTTACATCGCCGCTCTTGGAATGCCACGGACGTGTAAAATTGAATGTTTAATGATACTACCGTATGAACACTAACTTCTTTATTAAACACCAAGTCCATGTTTTAATGTTGAGTTTTGCTTAAAATGGCAGTGGAGCGTGGGCAATATGGATTTTACCACTGCCGACCTTTAAAGGTACTCCACTGAGGTACGGCCGAATGTCACAAAAAAAAGTAAAATTTCACGAACCGATATTTTTTTGTTACCTGCGAGTTAGGGACATTCAAACAGAATCAGTGATACATTGATATGTGTTCTTTGGATTGGCAAGTCGTTTGAAATACATATTTTCTCCAATTTTGTGGGAAAAGCGTTTATACACCTTTCAGTTTGCAAATCTGAATAAAAACAACGGTCACGTGATGATTCTCGGGATGACTAAAAAGCGAAACGGAGAATTTTTTGTGTATCGGCAGCAACGAAAGTGCGAAACCGGAATATACCAACAATCCATAAATTTAAAAGCAAATAATGGGTTTGTTTGTTAAATTTCTTGTTGTTCACATATGTTCTTGTGAGAAAAATCTTTCAAAAGCAATTTCAATATATTTAAAGCATTACATAATTTGTTGTAATCATGTTTTTTTCTCCATTACAATGATGAATTTAGCTAAACGTACGGAGTTCGAAACTGACATACACAAATTTTACAAATATTCTATGTTAATTTGAGAGCTTTCGTGTAATTATTAAATATTATGTATTAACTTTGTAATGGTTAAAATATCATGATATCTAGGCTAAGAAAATTTACTTTGTCAATCAGTGTAATGGGTCCTATTTCAAAGGTCACTTTGGTTTATCTGACACCCGTTCAGGAAAAAAAAACTTCGTAATACCTTTTATACAACGAACATGAATTTGAGTATTGTAAGCATAAAAAATCACATGCACACACAGAATGTTATTCCAGAATTTTCTCTTTAACTCTGATCAAAGCACTGAAAGCACTGGCTAAATAGAGAATGAATCCGGCCTCATTATAGGACATTTAGGCTTCAACTTTATTAGATAATATTTCTAATGTATGTCTAGTGCACATAATTAAAATTCTTTAAGAAAAAATCGATCTCCTTTGCTAGATAGATCTGAAATTTAATATTTATCATTTTACATACATACTTGCATATTTATCCGCATTGGATGTAAACTTTGTTGATGAAAAGATTACTATGTTTTGATCTAGACATTCAAAACTATAGGTAATTGATACCTGTTTCATGCACATGGTAAACATTATCAAGAAGGTCGGAAAAGAGTTACAATCTGGCTCTATTAATATTATTATTATCATTATTGATTTAGCAGATATCCTGATAAATTTTTTCTTATTGGAAGGCCTCCGTACTAGTGATGGGTCAATTGAGCTGTGCTTTAATGTTACCAATATATTGAAAGCTTCCCGGTGGAAAAGAAATTGAGAGCGTTATAAGAGTAAAAAAGGAAAACTGGAATAAAGACAATCAAGGCGACGGCAACGTTCACATGACGCAGCCCCCGACATAGTCAAGCTTCCACAGCAGGGTTATTGCCGTGACTAGTGAAATAAACTTAAAACTGATTATATAGTTGTTGTTTTTTAAACCCTAACTTTCTTTCAAATTAAACGAAACAAACAAAATCATGATACAGCAAGACAAATGTGAAGGGCAGGTAAGTAAAAGTAACTTTAAGAATTCAGTAAGATATTATTAACCTCACCTCATACAACAACCATTGCTTAAACTATGTTTTATAATACTTCCAACTCCTAGACGGTAAAGGGCAATGCATATATAAACCATTGTTTTTACTCCTTATAGCCTGTTTATCATGGCATACTCATTGTTAATAGTTTTGTAAATGTTTTGATAAAAAAAGTCGGGTTCATTTCCCGACTATTTTGAAAACACGAGTGACTGGTTTCAAAAACTACAATGACTAAATATTGATCGGATGCATTTCATTGCATAAATAAATTAGGGAGAGAACGCTGCTTTTCTTTCTTTATAGCACGAAAACCTTTACTTTTCTCTACTTTTGTCTCTTCTTTCTTCCTGTTTTCATTTTTGTTGTTTATTCTTTTTATTTACCACTTGAAAGCCTGAAATTAATGTTTTCATTGATAATTTAGCTGTGGTCCTGTTTTGCTTGGTCGTGTGGGTGTTGTATTCATTGAATGTTACCATTCCTTTTTGTATTTCTGATCGAAGATTAGGAAATACAAAGCTAACATTCAATCTCTGACACAGCGGTTTCACGACAAATCTAACAACAAGCAGTTCTTAAAACACCTGAAAACTACCGATTTAAAAGAAAGAAATATTTTCATTTTGTTATAAGTATCCAACAAATTACAACGCATTCAAAGTTAAAAAGTAGCTTTGGCTTATAGAATTGTCAATGAATGCACATTCACAAATTACGCGGATGAATATCATTTTAATCAATGAAAATGCTATTTTAAGCGATGTCGAGAGCTTATTTCACAAATAAATCTGACTGTCGAGTAGTGGAATATATACATGTCGGACTGTTTTGGCGAGAATATTTTTGATAAATTATTTACATCAATGTTAAAGAACAGGTTTATCTTGAACAAAAAACCTCGAAATTAACCCGAAATGCAGTGAAAAATCTAAATTTAGTATTACTTGATTTTATTCAGGCATTGTTCGTATATCTTCTCCGTGGTGCAAGGGTAACGCGCTCGTTTAGTGTGTCTGGGGTTCAAATCCAATTCAAGGCAATTATTTTTATAAAGTTTCTTTGTTAAGGAAATAGCCACGATATGCAAGGATAAAGTGTGGCTGTCATAAAAATGAACATAAATGATTTTTGATGCAACTCTAGTCATGCAAAATGTTTCAAACTCTGGTACCAAGCAAGAAGAAGAATTATAGTACATAAGAATAAACTTATACAGGAAAATAATACAGTTGTACAGTGCGATTTATATTGCAAAGATCAGAAAATACCACAGAGCTTGCAGCCTTTTGATTTATCTTGTTTTTCGTATGTATTTCTGGAGATTAAATGGGTGGTTCTCGTAATACTTTAAGATTCATAAGATTGTGTATTAAAAGCCTTTGTAAATTGTTTCGGAAATACTGGATATCGTTTTGAAAATTTTAGAGCTACTTAAGTATTTTAAACACGTGAACGAAAAATTTCACAGTAACAGGAATTAAAATTAATTCCTAAGTATTTCGATTATAGTGATTATACCGTAATCAAACGTTAAAGGTCTCCTAAGAAATGTTCTTTGGAATTAAAAATTAAGTGTAAGCACTAGAACATAAACCACCAGATTGCTTGCAAAATCTTTATCGGCAGGATAAATTGGTTCACAAAACATGATTTTTCACAGTCTAGATCAAATGAACAGACTGTCATTTTCTTCCTGTTACCGAATGATACGAACAGACTGTCATTTTCTTCCTGTTACCGAAAAAAACACACCAGTAAGATTTCAAGTAGAGGACACGTCACTGACAGAATGTTCTTAATATTTGAATAGAAAAGAATTTGCTAAAGCCAATTTATGAAAGAGAAATCGGGGATGCTACTTATTAAATTATTTGCCTATAAAAGAGGATTTATTTTACTCGTTTAGATTATTTTCAAAAACAAAAGTCTCAAAAAGCAAAGGTTAGCTGATATTTAGATGTAAACCGCGACATATAAAATTAATTTACCTGTGAAACTGGAGTGAAAATGTGATAGTTTATCCGTTCTTCTTCTGTGCCTTCAGCACTTTGATCTTATCTGTAGTACAAGTAAACTATATCGTTTTCACCAAAAAATCATTAAATTCTAAACAAGTTTCTAATAGAATCATAAACATTTATTGTATCATAGTTTGAAGACTTTTTTGTTGAAAACGTGTCAGAGTTAAATCGAATTCATATACATGCACAGTGCGTAACTGGAGTGCAGGTAATAAATACCAACACTCCAGAGCATGCCCATTGATGTATTCATTCTTTTTTTTTGGGGGGGTGCTTTTATGGAATAACGATAGAAATGCCACATTCAGAAGCTAGTTCATAGGTTTTTTTCTGGGGTTTCATATTGTTACAATAGGAAACGTGCATTTAATTTTGCCTATGGTATGAATATGATGTAATTGTGTGTGGAACGTGTATGTACGATCTTATCAAGATAGCCTACGAAACGTCACTCATTACATACACAGATGCCCGTTTGTGCCAGAAACAATTTTGCAAAGGGGGCACCTGAGTTCTTTCTCCACCAGTAAAACTGAAGAGTCGCAAAAATGACCTACACAGTTTTGAGTGACGTAACCCCCACTCCATCCCAAATACAAACAATCAAATCAAATGAGACATGTCATTAACTGTATTTGATTTAAATACGTTATAGATAGCGTTAAATACTTTTATTAGTGTGATTACACTGTGCTCGTTTTAGTATAAATATCACCGATGCATTATGTTTGCCTTAGAATATTGAAATTGAAACTGAAATGTCAATGAAAATAATTGTACATGTATATAATATCTTTCCGTTTTGTCTAGAAAATGACCGCTTCGCTGGCGTTTGATTTTTCAAGACTACGAAATTGCTACCTTGATTATCTTTTATACAGTTTTTCGTCGTTATACTCAAGTTATATAAACATGATAGGTTAGAGAGTTGAGAAAAAATCAATAGACTTTTTTACCCCCGTTTACTCTGTTGTTCCAAAAATGTCCGTTGCGTATTTTAGTTATACCCGATGAATTGTGGGTAACTTCTGTACATGTCTGGGAAAACCAACTTTCATTTTTGCATCAAAAGCTAATGTGAATATGCATTTTCTAGCATAATTGTTGTTAGAGGGTTGGTTAAAGTGTAAGTTATTGTTATTTTAGTCATAATATTGTGATTTGTGGGGAAATTTGTATACATTTTTTTGGACACCAAATTACCCGTCAGACCTCAGTGTAGCCCCTTTAAACCGACCCTGTAACAATTTAATTTTCCCATTATGTTCGTTCTGAAAAGTTTCCTTTTGATATATTTTGAGAAGATGATGCATGTAATATTAATGTAAAGCAAGATCTTACTTGGTGCATTCAATGTTGATTTGTTATGATGCAGTTGATACCGTTTCATTTCAAGGCCCGTTTGAGATGTTAGTGCATTCATTTTCTTTATTAAATAGCTGACATATATTTACATAAATAAGCATATCAAAAATGTATGTCATGTAAATGATTTTTGTGGAGAATATGTATAAGGAAAAATGAAATGATTTAGAGACAAACAATAAAATGACTCGAAAATAGATCTTTACAATAGAACCATTACAAACTTGTGAAACTAACAAATATTTTCAAACGTTTTCTAGAAAACCAGATTTTGGAAGAACCATGTAAATTAACTCGTTACAATACAGTGTCCCTTTGTGTAACATTTTAATTTTTTAAAGTTTTGAAATTCAAAAAGGAAAACTAAGTTTTCGGTACAAGCAAAGTAATTTATGAACATATTTCATTCTAACAAAACATTTTACATTAGTCCTTATTTACAGTCGTAAAATAAAAGAGAAGTGTACCATTGCAACATAATTTATTTCACCTTAAGTTATGTTCAAATAATATGATTTTCAAGATATTTTCAGCAATCTTTGAAATGGAACAGGAACATCCTGTAATATTACCAAAGTGTTTTGTTTCTTGTGAAGAAAAAAAGTGCAATTCTTTCTAGCGTATAAGATTTTCGTTTCATGTGATTTTGACACAACCTACATGCTTTCAAAGAATCAGCTTTAGATCCAATGTTATATATACACATAATCACATGTATATACTGTATTGCATGTAAAGAAGATTTATTTTCGCGTCTACTCAAAAGTGTTTTTGACATTAAACCCAAACATATATAGTTATTACAGTGATGTTCAATTGCATAGGAAGCCTTGTTATCATTCACTTACAAAATCAGCATTTTAACCTAAAATAGTAAGTAATATAGGCAGAAACTGGGTGGCTTTCATTATTGTATTGACAAATTTAATTAATTTATTATCATTTTTTAAATTAAACCCTGCTAGGATTTTGTATAGTTCACAGTACGTCAATATTTCGTAAAACAAATGGACTTCCAAGTTTTAGATTTTAATGACCCTGATATTTTCTTATGTAAGATTTAAAGTAATAACTGATGTAAGCACTGATAAAGCTGATAAAGCGCTTGTTGTTTTTCTATCAAAGATAATTTATGAATACTTATATCACATAAACGTGTTATATTTTAATCAATCTATTTCATTATTATATATCATCTAAAATTCCATACTTAGGACATTGATTTTCTGACTATTAAATGCCTTAAAGATCCTGTAACACAATTTGTTTCTGGTTTTATTTCATAAATATAATGCTCAAATTAAGATTTGTCAATATTATAAGTTCCAATAAGCATTATCAATAAAAATATTACCGAATTTAACATTTCATGTAAAAAAGGGAGGTAATTAGAAAATTATTTTCCATAAATTCTAAGTCAAATTTGCCAATAAGAAATGAATACATATAATTTATTGATTACATATATTGTGCACAAATATTTGCAGTGAATATTCTACATATTCTTCGATGTTTGCAAATTCATTTATTTGCATAATTATACACATATATAATTTTTTAAGTGTGGTATACTTGGCACGCTTAAGAACCAGGAGAAGCTTCTGGAATTGGGGCATCTTTCTGTATCTGTAATTGCACTATCCTCCAAAAATCTAAAATGACTAATACTCATCTGGAGGACTCGCCCGTACGGGAAACCGGTGGAGAGTATAGATAAACGCAAATACACACACAAAGTACACACAGAGAAACAATATCAATCTCAAAACATACAGGATCTTTAATATACAGCTTCAATGTGTCACATGTAGATAACAATTATTATAATTATAGAAATGAAAAGGCGACTCCTTCACATGTTCAGTCAATTTCTGAACAACAAACATTTGTCAATGCTCACAATTGCATGACTTATGTGACACGTGTGATGAATATTGCAATGACATATAAATACTAAGAAAAGAAACAAACCATAAACTGATTTGATTTTCAGCCTAATGTCAAAACGTTTCTGGACAATTTTATATCTTTAAAGTCTCTAGTAATTATAGTACTGTACTAGATATTGGAATGTCTTGTCATCATTAGTTTCCTGATGAAGTATATCAGTGTTATAAAGCTAGACACACAGACAACAGACATTGACATCTCTAGTGCGTTTTGAATTATGCTTTGAGTGAATTGAAAATGGGTGATTATTTCTGCTAAAGGTACGTTTATTAACTAACGACTTATTAAGTTTCTGCTTAAGTCGGTACTAGGGGGCGTGCACGGTAGTTTGCACTAGACCGTACCGTCCATGAACAGGCTCATTCAAACCGAGCCTGCAACATTTTCAATTTTGCCCTTTTGGACTCCTTTAGGAATTCCTATTTTCTCTATTGTATAGTCAATAATACATCTATATCTTTTATTATAAAATGCTATTAATTCAATACTTTACGATGATTCATTTCTTTATGACATTCTAATCACCACAATGATTCTGTACAATTTAAAATAGAAAGTGATGTAGGGTCTTATAAAGACGATATGATACTTGTGCTTATTCTCCTTTGAAAATGTTCCTTTATAACCAGGAAAATATAAGTTTTTTGTCAAAAACATCATTCTTTTTATCTCATAAAATGCATTAGATCAGATATGAAACTACTAAAAAGCTATATAGTCACATAAAAGTCTCCATTCAATATATATCATTATTTGAACAAAACTGTACTAAAAGTGCAACTTTAAAACCCAATTATTTTAATCTTACCATATTTTCCTTTAACCTTCCTGAACCCGTTGAATTTGAACGTCGAACTTGATGACAGTCAATGTCTACTTTTTACATTAATTTTTCAGACATAGTAATTATATCCAAATACTCCAGACACATTTTATAGGGCGTTTCAATAGACGTTCTTTGACAAAATGTGCCTTTGAAATTATAGATAATAAAGACAATAGCTGTTCAGGTTGGCAACTGTACGCGTAGAAATACAGAGGTATGTTATTCCATAACAAATTACACTATTTATGCTGAGGAGAACATCATAAAATGCCGTCTGACAGTATTAAAGCAACTTTATATTTCTATAGATTTTTTACCAAAACTTTTGCCAAAAGTCAAAATTAAGGATAATTAAATGTATTATTCAAGAAATAATTATTTACAGCTGTTCCGAATTCGGAAAAAGGAAAAACAAATAATGAATGATTGTTTTTCGTAAACCATAATCTAATGCGGATGCTTTAAACAACATGCGTAATATTTACTGAAGGTGACAATCCCTTGACATGACATCTTAAAATGAATTTAACATCTTTTGATTGCGTAATGCATGCTAAAGTAATGAAGCCCCTACAGACAAGGAATTAATTAATCAAACTTCAATTAATATCATTTGTTGAGATTTTAAAAATGTTTACAGG